>NW_015112744.1:250625-297723 GCF_001443285.1 Poecilia latipinna
CGTCGACAAGAATTTTTTTAAGGTTTCTTTCTCCAAAAACTCAGACCGGCCCTCGACCAGAGAAAGGAACAGCTATGTGGCCCTCGCAGGAAAAAGTTTGGGGACCCCTGGTTTAAAGAAACAAGAAGAGGTTTGTCATCTAAATAATTGTTTCTATTGACTTCTCTATTAGAGTATACTATATAAAAAAAAATAAAAAAAAATCCAAAAACTTTTTGTTTTAGTATATACTTCTAAACCGACCATATCATACATCTGCAGTGCAATGGCAATTCAACTTCAAATAGCAGGCAGAGAATGAGTGCAAGATGATGATGGGATTGTGATGCACTTTAGTCTCACCAAAACCCCAAAAAGTCAGAAAAACAGGATTTATTGTTTTGTGATTTCTCTTGGGTACATGAGCGCACATGACCCGAGTTGTCCTTCGCCCAGGTTGTCTACAAGTGCATATTGATTTACATAGACAAGAGGGAGCTGTACTGCTGTGCTCAGAGTGCTTCTCGTTTGTGTGTAATCTTTATGCAAAGATGTGCCGGAAAGGTTCTCCATACATGTGCGAAATTAATGGAGAAATTTTTCTGCAGATTTCCAAAGCACCCTTCAAAACAACCATCAAAGACAGAAAGAGATGAAATGTACTCACTTGCCTCATGGGAGAAAAATGTTTTATCTCGCGAATCCCCAATCTAAGATAGCAGGGACCAAAGAAACAGCGGGAGAATTTTCCTTTGGTTTATGCAGCTCTGTATAAAGCCAGAAAGACAGTAGTAAATCAAATGCTCGTTTGATATAGAGGTATTTAATCTGATCCGAGAGGCTAAGACATTGTACTGTGGGGAATGGGAAAAAAGAAACTGTGCAATTTAAAAAATATCATGAATTAGTCAGTGAAGGAAGGGGATCTTTTAAATTTTTATTTTTTTTTCTAAGGCTTGGCTCCATTTCACTCATGCTTTGTAACATCTGTTTCTTTTAATTTTAATAAACTGTCTCTAATCAAACTGCTTCTACCAAAAAAAGTGTCCCAAATTGATTTTCAAAGTGCAAAAAGTGTAACAATTGCATAAAGTAATACATATAATTATATACACCAAGTCCAAAATTATGTGTTCATTTACAAAAAAAGTATTACTATGTAATATTTGATTTAGTCTCTAACAGAAGTTGGTGTGGCCATGGCTTAGTGAAAATCATCACACTGTGAGTTTGATTCCACCTTTAGTGACCTATTCATTTAATTTATTATCTAAGAAGTTATTTATGTATTTAACTTATTTCAATTTCTGAATGTTATTGTCAGTACGACATTCATTTATTTATTGTTGTAGCACTTTTGGAGTTCCATAGACCAGTATTGCTGATTTGTATTTTATCTTTTGACTTGTTTTACTTCTGTGACCTGTTGCACATGGAGAAACATTTTTCACATTTAAAAGGACAATTCTAATCAGTAATTCAGTCTTGGAATTTAATGCTCTGCACTATGCAAATGTTAATGCGTGCCTTTGGTTGACCTCCTCCTTTTTAAAACAAGAATAAAGGCCTTTCAATGACCTTGTACAAAGCAGGACTGCAATTCTCCTGCTTCAGCTGTACTGATCTGCATGTTTATAAGTTCAGATTTCCTCAGTCGAAGAAATTTAAAAAGCATCTGCGTGTGTTACGACAGTTACAAATATAAATGAACTACAGAGGCCATAAACAGCTCCCATCTGCAATCCTTTCGGTTCCCCTTTTCGCCGTCGACACGTGTTCCAGGCCACAACTTCCTCGCTTAAATCTGAGAGTCCATTGGATGAGAGCGGCACATACCCCCGACACGCCTACTGCAAAATTCTTGCTGAGGTTTCTGGCACCAGTTCTTGGCCTCTCTGCAAAGTCAGCTGGAGGTTTGCATTTCTGCCGTGTGACTCGGCACACAAACAGGCCCCGCTTAATCATTAAGAAAGAGGAGGACTCATCAGCGCCTGAGTCAGCACATTAGCAAATATCAGAAGTGGGCTGTGCCCTGCAGGACAGCTGCCAGGAGTGGCACGCTGCCTCGGTACACACATAGTGTTTTTATTTCACTATTATGTCACTGATACACTGAATGAAACGCGCTTGTGATATGAAGTTGATCAAACAATTTGTCTTTTGAAGGAACAGCCTCCAAAACCACACGCCACAGTCTCTCAAGCTGCCAAAAATAACCAAATATTTAAATTTAAACTTCTAACCTCAGGAACCCAAATGTTGTTTCGGAAAGAAACTGGGCTTGTTCTACTCAGCTGGTGTCCAGGCTCGAATCAAATACAGGAAATGCAAAAGTTTGGTTTTATAAAATAGCACATGGCTCCTAAAGGTAGGATAATTTAACTCGACCCTTGTAGCTCAGGTGGAAATGCCAGAGCGACAAGAACTTTGGAGGAAAACAAACCTCTTAAGATAGTCATAAGCAATCCGAAAACAGCCAAAGCAACGAATAAATGCGCGTTGAATGCCGCACTTGGCGCTCAGAGGCCAAGATTGCTTTAAGACACACAATGACCAGAAGCATTGCTGAGGGCTCTGTGTTTGTTTCCTTTCGATTTTAAACTCACTCACATGTTTAAGTCATAATGTGCCACGAAGAAAACACAGTCCAGCTTCCTTTCTGAGCGGCAGCCGTTTCAAGGGATTAGAGCTCGCTTGCCTTGAAGCTGTTTAGAGCATGTAAGCAAAGCGCAGAGCAAGACGCTGGGTAACACAGTGGCAGGGCGATCATCGATTACAGTAATTAGCGGAGAGGAAATGGGGCTCTTTTTCTTTTCTTTTTTTTTTCCTTCTCGAAGCTGAGGAGAGGAAATGAAGGAAGAAAGGCTGGGAGGATTAGCAAAACAGATGTGGCAGGAAAACATAAAAACGATAAGAACAATGCAGTCGTGGTGAACGTAACATCATAAAGAGATCATGCCAAGGGGTGGAAAAACTAATGTGCGCAAACCGATTGTTATAGTCAGGCTGTAATAGCATTCATACAATGAGTTTTGAATTAAAGGGGCATAATTATGTCAAATGTTACAATGTTATTCCCTAATCAAAAACATACCTGTAGTGTTAATTCTTTCATGCATGTTTGAGAAAGCCTTTAATCTCCCATGGCAACCATTCAGCTGCCCGAAACGCCTGGGTGGACTAAGCGCCGCCTTCGAGATGCAGAGTCTCCTCAGAGCTGCGGTTTCCATGCTCCTCACAGAGCAGTCCTCCCCTGGCACTGCTCCACTCAGCTCCTTCAGACTAGCCAGCAGCATTTAGCAAACACATGACAGAACTGTGCATCTGCTAAGCTCATTATAGGAGCGACTTCTCAGTACAACACTGATAAAAATGTTAAGGGGTTAATAGAGGAGCCAGGGTGAGATGACTTCCTGAAGGCAGAGTCTCAGAAAGAGCAGAGTTTTTAAAGATACAGAAGCCCAATTTCAAGGCGTTAAAGTCAAATTTCTAAAACAAATTATAACAACTGAAGGTAATATCGTTACTTAATCCTATAGAAATTCAAATAAATTCAGGGCAATCCTAAAGGAAAATCTGCTAAAGGCAGCAAAGAGCTTGAAACTGGGACTCACCATCCAGCAGAACTATGATCCTAAGCTTACAGCCAGAGCTACAAATGAATGGTTTAGTTAAAAGCAGTCGAGTCTAGACCTAAATTAGCAATTTATGGCCAGACTTGAAAACTGATGGTCACAGATGTTCTTCATTCAATATGCCTGAGCTATTGCTGTTTTGCAAGACAGAACATGTAAAGCTTGAAGAGACGTAACCAAAAATAGGCGTATAGCTTTAATTGCAGCTAAAAGGAATTCTACATGTGCTCACACAGGGGCTGAATACACTTTCATGGCGCACTCTGTATGGTACCCAAAGATTTTGTTACTTGCTTTATACAAAAACATCCAAATTACACCTCTAAATTAAAGAGCATTCGCCAGGGGAAACCATTTGAGACATACACCAATTTTTTTGGGCCCCATCTTAAAGTCTAGATGACCATGTTAGCATGTTCAATGTAAAGACTCTGGCAGTCTAATAAAAAAAGAAGAAGAAGAAATAAACAAGGTTAGCTTGTCATGAAGGGTTGCCATGAATCTGCTTAAAGTTACATCTGAATAAAGCATTCCAAGAACAATGTCTTTTGGTTCAAAGTAAAGGAGATTATCTACATACGTTCAGGAGAAACTCACCACTGCACATCAGCATAAACACCTCATTCCAACTGTCAAACACCACAAAGGAGCAGTGATAATCTGAGCTTATGTTCCAGCAACATGACCGGGACATGATCCAGTCACTGACTCAACCATGAACTCCTCATCATGACAAATTTTCATGTAACGTTTTTCTAAATTTCTACTTTGAAGCCAGCCAGAACGTTTGAGTTCAAATTTGCTGACCACTATCTGACTCCTACAAATAAACCCTCTTTAAAACATTTCTCGAAATCAAATGCTAATTTTTTTCCCCAAGAACTCAACTATAAATATCACATTTCACCCCCATGGTAAGTGAGCACTATCTGTTGGTGCCAGAGCTCAGCGGTGGGCTGCCATGATCAAGCCTCATTAAAAAAAAAAAAAGAGTCTAAATGCAGCTTAACCATTTTATTTATTTTAGTTGCCAGACCTTGTTTAACTGCAACATGTAGCGTGCAGCCAAGGTTCTGTTCAGGCCAAGAATGTGACGGGAAGAAAAGGAGAAACTGAAACAAGGTCCTACAATTCAATCCCTGGGGAAATGATTATGTATGCAGATTGAAATAAACTGGTAATCCAACATACTCAAACTGTGGGTGGGCTCTAATAAGACGCTGCATTTGTTGCAGGACTTAAATGTTGTCTGGATTAACTTTTTTGGACAAAAAAAAAAAAAAATAATAAATTGCTCCCACACTTTCTGATAAACATTATGAAGACATGGGAAAAACTTTGAAATGGAATCATCTTTAATGCAGCAGTATATAAAAGTATTGTCTTTTCAACTCACCCTATGGATTTAATGTAGGATTTTTTTTTTTTTTCTGGCATAGATAGCTGTATAAGAAGATTGATTTTTGCATCTTGTTAGCCATGCCTGAGTTAATTTGGCTGTACGATTTTAATGATTATCCTCCTGGAAGATTTTACAAAGAGCCTCTGACAGAAGACTGTTGCTTTGTGACTGTCACATGACTGACAAAACATGCTAACAGATCAATATCTGGGCAGCAGAGAGGATATTTCACAACAACACATCCTGAACGGCACCCACCACACCATCAGTTGTTGGCAAGTGCTGCTAATCCACCTCATTTGCTTTTGCGGCAGCTCTTTAAATCTCTGTCTGGCTGCAGGGTTAGAAAAAGTCATGCAGACACATCTGAGTCATCGATTGAAGAGAGGGTTTGAACTTTCTCCCTTTTTTCTCTCTCTTTTTCTTTTCCTCTGCTCTTTGGTTCTGCTCTGCATCCATAAAATCTCCTTTTCAACTCTCCAGGGATTCTGGGTCAAAGTTCATGTATGATTAGAGCTTTTGAGCTAATCAGCTTTTGCCAGTCGAAAGAAAAAACAAAACCACTTTAGTGCCACGGTTACACATCATAACAACGCAAGCGCCCGTGACTGAACCCCATCACTTCTGAACATTACATTGGCATTCAAAATGTGAGCTCCAATCACTTAGAATATACAAGGGAGAAAACCTTGCATTATAAACAGTCTGCTGTGCCATTAATATCACACTGACTTGCAGTGACTGCATATATTCGACACTTCTTGAGCAGTTGTTTTAGGGATGTTATTTCTCTTGATGTAGATGTGTGCAATCTACAAGTGAACAATCATTTTCTACAAAAATGTAACCATTTTCTGAAATTTGCTCAGACCGTTTCCCCGTCTTTCCCGTTTTGAAGAGCGGCTAGGGGGGGCTCCGTTTCACAACGTACCCCCGGGAGACGGGCAGTCGTGGACTACCAATTAAAACCTCCTCGACACTCTGCTGGAACTTTTTTTGAATGCCATTTTCACGTGGTAATAGACCAGATTGGAGACCTGAAAAGCCCCTCCAGGCTCCCAGCTGTTAGTTAAAGAAACCAGGCCCCAACTTATATGACCGTCCCCCTCCAGGACTCCAGTTTTTACCTCCCACTCTGTCCCTGCCTGCAGGGATAAAATGGACTTCATCTGCCCTGCAACTGCCTCCTTCAACATCCCTCTAATGACATTTATGACCTGATTGATGGGACAATGACCAGGCTGCTGCTTGTGTCCATGTGTGGCTGTTTGATCAGTAAAAGCCCACCCCGGCGCATGATGTTTTTCTCCCGCTTCGAAGGCCAAGGCCTGACGAAATACAGTAAGTGTGCAGGGGAGAGAAAAAAAAAAAAAACACAGACAGAAAACCCAAAAAGGAGGAAAATCACGAAGAGAAACAAGGAATTCTTTATGCTGTCTGCTAAAGCCGACATGTTTAAACACACGATGTTTATCCAGGATGAGGCAGTTGCTGTTTAGGGATAAAATATAGTGTTTACAATCCGACAGGCCTGATGTCGTGTGGGACTGCAAAGGAGCATATTCGAAGCAAAAATAATAACAGGGGCGCATTTGGAAAGAAGCAAAAAACACACACACATACACATACGCACGATGCAAAACAGTCTTAGCAAGCAACAACATAACAAAGTGGCAGCAGAGTAGTTTCTGTTCGCTGAGCTGCATGAAACAGAGAAATGAGTCGCACGAATCATTGCATCCAATATCATTGAAATGAGATCGACTTTTAGAGAGGAAGAAAGGCTTGTTTATTCCACTTCATTACATAGGATGACTGCGATCAGAGTGAAATGTCTCCATTACTGGATGAGTGTATCAACAAGGATTCCTGCAGACTCATCCAGTGGAGGGTCGCACGCAAACACACAACCATCAACCTAAATCTATGTCCTATTACAGTGACACATACAGGCCCGTTTTCTTTCTTTTTTTTTTTCTTCCTTCACGAATGAACTGAAGATAAATGATCAAACTCAACGAGGATCTAGCAAACAACTTCCCACAGCTTGGTTGGGATCCTTGTGTTTTTCCACAGGGCTCCAACATTGTTGCTCGGTGACCTGTTTCTTAATTAACATAAACACACACACGCTAGAGTTTATTTTGAGGCAATCCCACACACACTGCTGCTCCAGTAAAAACCCACTGCATAACCAAACGTTTGTGATTTAACTTGCGTGGTGAAACGGGTCCGGGGGCTCCTACACCTTTTCCCCTGCCTTGATTGCAGACTTCTTTCAGACGATGGTTAGTAATTGTCGATTCTTGGTGTAAACACAGAAGTTCTCTGCAAATTTGAAGCGTGTTTTTCTGTTGAGCTCCAGCTTTAAATATAAAACCATGGAGGGGAAAGGACGAATGACTCGTTTGATGGACTACAACAGCTTTTCAACCACATTTAAACAAGAGCAGATGTCCTGATGTGGACCCCTCTTCAACTTTCACTCACGGAGGCCTGCCGAATTTATAAGGGAACCTACCCTCATCCAGTACGCAACCTGCCAGGGCTCTAACACAACAGCTCATTAACGCTGAATGGGTCTGAAAACAGAAAGCAAAAAGAACCCACCTTCCAGGAAAAAAATAAAATAAAAAAATAAAAAAGGATCCAAAGAGCAGAGGCGCAGCTAGAAGGCCGACATCCTCAAGCCCAAATAAATGCCACAGGGCAGACGAATGAGTGTGGATTTCAACCAGCACACCATGAGGCCTTGTGTGTGACAGCTGCAAATGGCCTCGTTGAGCAGCACTGAAGTGTAGTGGTTAGCTGAAGTCTTGGAGCTGTGCGCTTTTTCTGCTAATGTATTCGATCTCCCGGTTGGGCGAAAGTTGACAGAGTAAGAGGAGAAAGAGAGAGAGAGAGAGAGAGAAAAAAAAATACTGCTCACTTTAGTGACTGCAATGAAGCAGGCGGGCCACACAGAACAGACTCTGTCCGTGTCCAGAGCGCCTCTGTTTGTCAAGAAACCAACCCCCCCCCCCCCAGAGCCACAAGCAAATAGCCCCCAAGCGCTGGGAGCTATTGATCAACAAGCTGTGGACAGGCTGGCAGCAGACGGGTAGTTAGCTCCGTTGATGATAATGCTCTGACGAGCAAAGCCACTTTCAGGATGATTGAACCGGAGTCCCTCAGTGTGTGGGTATCCCTCATCGACTGCTACGGCTGAAGAAGAAGTTCAAACGCAGCGGGAAGAGTGTAGGAATGTGGATGGCCTGAAGAAAATATGCCCGGCTTTTTTTTCCTTCATGTTCCCAGTGTAGGTCATGTGAAGAAGTAAAAATAAGTAAAGAAACATTCTCTAAAAACCAAGGTTGTGCAATTAACCTGCAATTAACACTAATGGGCACTTTCTGAAATCATTTACAGGGAGTCCTAAGCTTATTCAGTTCAGCCTTTTGGACGAGATTCAAGACAATCTTCAGGAAATATGAGGAAAAGGTCCAGACTCCATCTACTTAAACACTTACTACTGTCATGTCCTATATAATAATATTTAATTAAATCCTTCTTAGAATGGAAAACCAAGTATTTATCTTTATTAATGTTTTTTTGTTGTTGTTGTTTGTTTTAATTTAATTTCAAAGAGCCAGAACATCCAGTGACTTTAACTCAAAAGCAGGACACAACATAGCAAGCGCTTTCAAAGAAAGAGCCACACTTGCTTCTGACAATAGGTTAGAAAATGTCTAGATCAAATATGTGGCTCACACAGATTTCTGTCATCCTTCCTCTGGAAAAGCTGACCCATGATCTTAATCACAAATCAGACACATTTTCGACACTTTGGGGTCCTCTTGAGTCCTTTCTGCTTGGTCCCTAGGATTTTAGTATTTTACTTCGTTTTACAGCTCTATTTTTTCTCTCTCTTTTTTTGTTTTGTTTTGTTTTTTCCTCTTCTCTCTTGATGGCTGTGAGGTGACATGCACTGGAGGAGAAGACTGACACCTTGTTTCTTGTTCATGTGGGGTATTTTGTTGTAGTTTTTTTGTTTTGTTTTGTTTTGTTTTTTTGTTAGTTTTTCGTGTGTCTACGTGTGAGGTGGCACGGGTTTCTCTTTTGTTCTATGTGCTGTAACTAATCTAAAACTAATAAAAATAATTAGATCAAGAAAAATAACTGATACCACATAAATAAGGCAAACAAAACTTTTGTTTTTTCCCCCCCTCACGTCTCTGCTGAACAAAAGCATCCTGATCACCATATTTCAACATATGGATGGTGTGTTCAAGGTTACGTGCAGCTTCAGTTCGATACAAGACGAGCGTTTCAAATGACTTCTCCATGTATTGCCTCTACAGTTATTTATACATAAATGTAAATCAGAGGGGACAAGTCACGTCCTCAGGGTCAAACTTGTCGACGACAGCAGTCACTGAGAGAAGACACCATTCTCCTTCACTGCCTGTGGGTATTTCACTAATCCAGTGCCAAGATTGGACACATGCCAAAGTGGTTTGGTAGAATGTGCAGCTGGATCCTGTTCATAAATAAAAATAAAATGAATTGCATGAAGTAGCAGTGGAGTCATCAACTCTCCTCCTTCACTTGGCATGAAAACAGCGTCTCTGACCAATAGTGGTCAGGATTTCTTTGAGTTTTCTTATAAAAAAAGGACAGTTGCACAATTGCATATACTGTATGATGACAAATAATCGCATATTTCTATTCTATTTTAAAATGCATGAAACACTGGCACATTTAAAGAGAACGATCTCCAGTAAGATATATGCTGCTCTTTCATCACTTGAGCGCCACTCTGCAGTGACATTACTCCGCCTAAAAGTAAACCAGTGGTTGCTGTGCAAAAACAAACAAAACCCTTCGAGTCACCTGATAAAATATTGGCAACTCGCATGGAGAGAAGGCTAGGCATTTTTCATTTAGAGGGGGGAAAAAAAAACAAAAAAAAACAGAGTCTGTGAGAAGGTTGGGGGGCAAATGGGAGTTTACCTGTCAAGCTTTATCCCAAAACAGATCCCACTGAGGCCACTAATGCGGTAATTGAAGCCAAATCCAGCCTTTGCGCATGTTTGTGGTCGAACGTGAGCCGCCATTACCGACTGTCCTGGATTAAAACAACAGAGCAGGTGCACCAAAGGGAAAAGGGCTCCAGAAATACACATTTTCTAGTTTAATCCAGAGGTGATGAATTGATATTTAAGGGGAAATCTTTATTGCTTCTGTAGGAAAATTTGCAACTGCCGAATTTCTTTCACAAAGCTGGGTCAGACCAGTGGGACCTGGCTAACCACTGGTGGAAATAAAGAGGATAACAAGGCATTTTTTGTGTTTTAATCACTTATGAGTAAAAAAAAAAAAACAGCCAAAAACAACTTTTAAATAACTTTTAATAGCGCCAATAAAGCCTGGATGAAACTCTGAAGAAATTAAGAGAATTTTCCTTTTTTTTTTTTAACAGAGCCAACAACACATCAAAATTCCAAAATTTGTTTAACTATTTGGATCTGTGGATTAAAATCTCTATAATTAACATAAAATACCATCTTTCAAGTCAGTGCAGTTTTGGTGCATAGCAGTATATATCTTTACAGATGGAACTTCTTCATATTAAAAGCAGTGTATAATTATGAAGTAAAGGACAATGCTTTTTTTCTTCTACACTCTTTACAAAAACAGATACTGAAATATACATATTTGCAAATCAGTGATTGGAAATCTAATCATTCTTTTACATTCAAATCACAGTGGGGGAGTGTCTGTGAATGTTAGTTTTCAAATCCTGCCAAAGATCCTGAATTGGACTTTTGTCTGGACTTTGGCTAGGCTCTTCTAACACATCAGTAACCTTTGATCTAAACCAGTCCACGGTAGCTCTGGCTGTACGTGTAGGGTTGTTGTCCTGCCCAGTATGTTCTTTCACATGTTTGCCATGTTTCCTTTGTCACTCTTGAACTTTTCATGACTTTCTGTCAGCAACTGACAGACCACAGAAATGCACGCTGCAGTTTTCAGACTAGTTGTAAAAGCTTTTGAAAACAGTGCGTTTTTACTTCCACTTCACATTAACGCACGACTTTGCACTTCAAGGATTTAAGTTGTAATGTGAGAAAATGTAAGGAGGTTCAAGGAGAGTGAAGACTGGATACATTCAGTGAAGTTTGGCTGAATCACAGCTTCTGTAAACATTGTCTGGTTGCGACTGCTTATTAAACGGTTATAAATGAGATCTGGCTTGTAGCAACGAGAAACTCTTCTCTAAATCTGAAAACGGCTTTACATGTCCTTACTCGCTTTCCGAAAGTCGTTGAAGACAGGTGGAAAGTGTACGAGAGTGGCAGATGTGCTTAAATAAAAAATATGCCGTACGTTTAGCTAAAACTGAACGGAGCACTGGAGGGTTTTGGCCAGAAGCACAACAAACCCAGATGTTACTGCTTCTTTCGGTTTGAAAATAAATGATTTTCAATAAGCGGCACTTTGTTCCAACGGCGGCCACTTACGGGCACATCATACATCATATTGTTTTTCCAATTTCTCTCTTGCTTTTGACATAATCAACCTGCGTGCAGCGCGCGCCACAAAATACCTGCGCGGTCTGTGTGAGCATGGACGGCTGCAGCTTCATCAGAAGGGGGGCTTGTAGCATGAGGTGAGATTTATGAGGTGTTGCACCGGCCTGCTTTTAGCCCAGTGATGTGAGACTGATCCCACCTCCTCGCCCGACACCCCCCGTCCCCCACTGACAGACACACAGGCACTTACAGACACACGTCCGCACGGTCCAACACTCAGCTAAACAATACGCGCGAGGCACCCAAACGTCCGCGTGCGCACGTCGACCCCTAACACAAACGTGAAGACCACATGTCGGCGGCGTTCAAACTTCCTGGGGCCAAAACATGCCTTCCTAAAATGTCCCGTTAACCTTGTTCCATCACAACAAGAAACATTTTCCTACTAAATCTCGCCTCCCTCTGAGGGTTTCTGGCTAATGTGCGTAGAGATACTGTACAGAGGGGGCAGCTGTGATGGAAAGGACCCGTCTGAGGGTCCTTTAAAAAGGTCACTGCTTCGATGAGAGATGGGAAAACATTTTCCAGCTTCTACAAACATCAGTCTGAGCAAGATTTGTTTTGTTTTTTTGTTTTTTTTTATCTGTCCCTCACTAAAGAAGATTATGTTCATGACAAGAAATGTTAAGTTGGAATTTATCTTGCAGTCCATGGCTTACAAGGGTATAAGAAAATGAACCATCAGCCGTGTTGTGAAAAAGTTTTTGCCCCTGTTTTAGATTTCTTTTTCCCCTCTTTTGTTCACACTTAAATGTTTTAGTGGAACATAACTCATGTGAAGCTCAAGTTCTTCAGCTTTAGCTCAAATTAACAGGTAGCTTGGTTGAAATGTGAACAGAACCAGGTGTTCTGCCAGACAGCCATCCAAAATACAATGGCTGACCGGTTTTGAACTTCGTAAAGCAGGCCTTTCAAAAAAAAAAAAAAAACTTGCCAATTTAAATCAACTATCAATTGTGCAAGACGAAGTAGTCAAATATACAGCCAGACTTATGCCATAAGCTAGCTAAGGGATATGTAATCACATGCAGGTAGAGAGCAATGGTAGGTAAGGGGTGGATTTGAACCAGTGACTATTTTCTTTTTTCAGAAAATCTGAACTTTTTTAGAAGTTCTTGTTTTAATTATTATGACTCTTACATCCTTTTCCGGTAAATCAAACAGAAAGCAGATCTTTAAAATAAATCAGTGTAATACACCCACTTCCTTAGAGGTAACCGTATTCTTCTACTCAGAGCTAAAGCAAGAGCATACCGCTGTATGAGTGTGCTTCCTTTATAAAAAGATAACTGTCATTTAGAGTGATAATGAATAGCTATATGAACACCACGGCACCTTCCCGAGGCTGCGCTGTGTGTGCATACACAATTAACATATGTTTATTGCTGCAAAACACATCTGAAGACAGGAAGAACAGAACCTACCAATCATACTGTACGTGCGTGCGGTTAGCGATTCCCACGCCCCTCCGACGTGTCGTCCACCTCGTTTCTGTCCTGGAAGAGATAAAACGAGGACAATTGAGGATTTGCGCAAAAGCTGAAGTGGAGTAGAAAACAATACAAAGGCCAGTAATGGTACCCTGATCCTTCAACAATTTTCTTTCCTGAATTTTTTATTTTTTTTTTTTGCTTTCCTTCTTTTCTCTCCATATGCTCACCTTGTGCCGATCGGCTTCAAAACATTTCTCTCATCCATACTTTTCAATCATAATTTATCCCTTCCATTCTCTTTCTACCCATCTTTTTTTCTTCACTTGCTTTTTTCTCATCTTGAACTCAGGAATCTTTTCACACCGCAGACAGATTGAGCTGAGGAAGTCACGTTTGTAGCCGATGGAGAAACATCTTCCTATGCGGCCAATGCGACTGGCTAAAAGTCAATCAAAAATAAAATGGTAGATTACCACAGTGTTCAGGTTGTAAGTGCGTAGTTAGACCTTTTAAGTCTTTGTTGATCAACGTTGTGGGAAAAAGTTCAAATTCTATATTCTATCCTATCATTTCTTGCCAACGACGTGGAAATCTAACTTTCATGCGATATTTATATGGTTATCCTAGACCAAATAATGGTTACTTTAGCATTTCTTGCTTGTATTCCGATGAGATACAACTTTGTATTTACGTCATGTCATACCACTTGCAGCTTTCCGACTTTGCTTTTAAAAGAGTGTGATGGATGGCACTCTTCATTTCCAGAACTTAGAGTTTTTCCAGACTATCATATATTTCCAAACAGCCGAATTTGTTTTTTGTTTTTTTCCCTAAACGACGAAGCAAGGCAATTTTATTTGTAGTGAACATTTTTAGCAGCAGGGTGACTTAAAGTGCTTTACATGATTAAAATAAAAATGAAACAACGTTACAGTAAAGCAGTGTTTCCCCAACCCTGTTCCTCAAGGCACACTGCCCAGCATGTTTTAGATGTTTCCTTTGCTGTAACACACCCAAGTCAGACGACTGCAGTTCAGCAAAAGCCTGTTAATCAGCCATCTATTGAAATGACGTGTGCTGAAACAGGGAAATGCCCAAAATATTCAGGGCAGAGTGCCTGGAGGACCAGGCACTGAAAAACACTGCAGTAAACGGAAATAATGACAGGTTGAGAAACAGACCACAATTTATGATGTTCCAATTGTTATCGTTATTAGTCAAAGACAGCTCTAAGCAAATGGGTTTTACCCTTGATGTACAGCGGCTGAGTGTTTCAGCATTTTTGCAGCTGTCTGGAAGTTTCTTCCAGATAAGACGAGCGTACAATTTGAACACTGCCTCTCCGTGTTTGGTTCTGATTCTGGGGATGAAAAGTAGACTAATGGACATTTTTAAGACAGCCATGTCAAGGCAATTTTTTAGTATTCATTAGACATGATAACTTTAGTACTTCTAACGCCTGCTTTCACATACCGACGCTGATTGAAGCTGTAGGCAGCACCAGGTCAATCCACCCCTTCACCATTTCCTGCCCACGTATTGTAATCCTGACCCTTTCCACTTTTATTTCTGAGTCTGAAACACTGCAGTTCATACCTGCACACTTAACAATTGTGTATCCCCCTCTCTCTCTAGGTAACTAATACTGCAAACAACAGATAACATCATTCTTACGACAAGGGTAAAGAAAAAATATACATGTATGTTTAGCGGAGGCAAAACCAGCCCACTGAATTCCAAATGTGAAGGAATTTAACTGGTCCCTGTAGCACAGCATGTGTTTACTCTGAACCACAGGAAGCATCAAGCAAATCTGTCAGAAACCGAGAGAAAGGAAGTCACTGTGCATCACTGTTAGTTGTGCATTTAGATTAAAAATGCAATTAAAAAAAAAAAAAATTGCAAAAATCGGCAGGGGAGCAAATATACACAACAGGCCTCTAGTTGGAGCCATCAAGTAAAGCACAAACGCTTCAGATTCAACATCCTGTCAACCAAATCATCAGCGCAGCTGATGCGTTTCATCACGGGTTCAACAACAAGGTCATTTGTCACGCAAAGCAGCTGTTTTGTATACAATAGTGAAAAATGAGAACAAGAGTGAGAGGGGAAACACGAAAAATGAATCGTCACAAAATATGAGACAGAACTGTGAGAGTGAGAAAGAGGAAGGAAAGCATAGCGCCTGAATCTGAAAGTGCTTCACAATGGTAGAGGAAGAAGGAAGCTGTTCATGTCTTTATGATCCACTCAGACAGGAAATGCTTAAAGGAAGGGATGGGTTTCTCCCCGTGTGTGTGTGTATGTGTATTAAGGACTGAGTGTGTATGCAGTTTAGTTCAAGTCTGCAGAAATTACATTAAAAAACACACCACAATCTTCCAGCTTAATCAGAGATGGTGGTTTGCATAGTATGGAACGGGTATTGAACTTTTCCCGCACTTTATCATGTTACAGCCACAAACTTCAGTGTATTTTATTAGGATTTTGACTGACAGAGCAACACAAAGTAGAGGATAATTACGTTTCTGTTTAGACTTTTTCATCCGACACCTCTAAATTCAGTCAGTCGCCTTCAGAAGTTGCCTGGTTCATGATTCTACTGGTGTAGCATTTAATTTTGTTCTAAATTCAGCTGTTCTGTGAAGACCAAATGCATTTGATAGGGAACATTAGAAATCTAACAGTAACATGAAGGTTAAGGAACACTGCTGACAGGTCATAAATGAAGTTGTGGAGAAGTTTAAAGCATGACCGGGAATCTAAACAGGATCATATGCCAAACATGTAAAAATGAAACTTCTCGGCCAACATGCAAAATATTAAGTGTGCAGAAAAACTAACATTGCATACAACCAAAAACAGACTACTTATACAGCAACATGACAACAAAGATGTGCTTTTTTTTGTTCAAATTTATCAAATGAACAAATCCAAAAAAAAAAAAAAAAAACATTAGTTATTGGCTTGTGTTTGTCTGGCCCCAATGGTTTTATCAGAGATTTTACTATCTGATTCACAGACCGCTGAAGAGGAAATGCAGACTTATTTTCAAACACACACATATTACATTCAAATCTACCAGAAGGTTTTCTCTTTTTTTTGGCCTGCAAAGCTGCAGATCAGTCTGAACATACAATCCGGCCAACATGCCACCACAATGAAGCATGGTGGTGGCAGTTGCATGACAATGTATGACACCCGATTGAAATTTCCCTCCTTTTGAACATTTTTAAAATGTCTCCTTTTCCTTCCACTTCACAACTGGGCACTATTTTGTACGGGTGCGTCACAAAATCCCAATAAAACACACTGATATTTATGGTTATGATCACATAAAGCATAGGAGCCTTAGCAAAGGGGGATCACTCTGTGGGCCAAGGTTAGCAATAAACCATTGCTGTACAGTAATTCAGAAAACTGGAAATAAATAAATAAATAAAAAATCCATAACCTCCCCACACTAAATGCATTCTCGGAGATTTTTATTAGGAAAAAACAGCCAAGAGCTAAGGGCCAAAGAATTAATGTTTCTGAGGAAATGCCGGATGGGTGGATAATTCAATAGATGGAAGTGTGAGAAAGAGCCAGAGCCACTAAACACGACTAATTTGTCTAATTGATCAGGTTGAGGGTCACTGGATCAGTTTACTCAAAGGATTCCTGAGTCTGCAAGCGTAGTTGGCAGGTGGATGAACAGCGACACAGCAGACAGGGATTTCTACAAGCTCGGATGAGCCAGCAGTTAGACAAGACAAGTGCATTAAAGAATATGGGTCAGATGTGCCACGGAGGCAGCAGATCAGCTCCATAAAATCAACAGGACAGGACTGAACTATCACAACCCTGTGCTGGAAGTGCGTGACAGCAGTCAAATCCCACCTGTCTTCCCACAGTGTAAGGTGGCCAAAGATGATGGAGTGGAAAACAAACAAAAAAATAATATATATATTTAGAAAAACGAGGGCAGAGCTGCTCCTTTAAGTCAAGTGCTTGGGTGTCTTCACAAGAGGGCGAGTTTCAAAGAGAAGCCTCTGCCAAGCGCAGCCTTTTCAGCAGCATCCTGACCTGAATGGCTTCTTTTGTCTTCTGGAATTCCACTGGCAAAGTCTCTAATTAGCCGGAGAGCTCTTCCCATGTGTGGGCACGGGAGAAGAAAGAGCAAAGAAAGGGTACAAGGAGGGAGGCGGCTTGGTGTGAAGTAAACTGTGCAAACAATAAAGAAGCTGTCAGTATGATGCTCCCCTGCACAAGCCAAAGCTTATTATTTACTGATCTGAAAGGAGGGGAAGAGAAAAGGCCGAGAGGGAGAATGGGGGCTGAATCGTTGATTCCCTGAGCTGCAGTGGTGTAAATCTGACAGGTGGTTAACCAATGCTGGGTTGTCAAAAGCCCAATATGAATACCCAAGATGGTGCTCACTTTGACCCGACAGGGTGGGGCGAACCAACAAAGGGTTTCCTATATCTTAGCCTGTCAGCAGCTAAAGAATAACATGATGTAACGTGATATATCCTGATCAGACTTGCTCTAAAGGGCACTTTACCGATTTCCTCGCATAAAGTGTCTCTAAGCTGCAGATGAAGATCATTAAAAAATGTTCTTGATTAGAAATATTTAACCTACCAAAAACTAACTCAGAGGCTTGCGGCATTGACCGTAGATGTTACGGAGTTAAAAACGGATACGTTTCAGAAAATTGTGAATCGGGCAAGGTTTTATCGCTCAAGTCATGGAAGACAGACTTAGTCCTTCTTAGTTCCTTTGGTTCTTTAAGAATTAACATTAATTAACTAACGTTAAAAGGGACAACAAAATGTCCAAACATACTGAACAAAACAGAGTATACATAGTCATATTATAAATGGTTTTGTATAGTAATAGAGCTGCACAATGCATGAAATCATCGACCAAACCTTGATGTTTGCAACACTGAAGTTGCAAAAGAAACAGTGTGTGGAAAAAACATAAATGGCAACCAATAATTTAGATAGCCAGCAGAATGGACTTTCACTTCCACTAATGCTGACTGGTGATAAAGAACTAACCGACTGAAATCCAAAACCATGTGGAAGGGGAAGAAGAAGCAGGTTTTGTACATCCAAGCACTGAAACATTCCCTGTAAAACTTTAAAATGCCTGCAGCAAAGGGAGACCAGTTGCATCATAATGCCAAAAGTATCACTTGTCTGTTTTTATAGCATGAATGTGAGCAACATTCCACTCTTAATCCATAGCATTTAATAGGATGACTCAATCTTTACCTCTCTGACAGCTTCATATGCCCTGGGAAAGATTGTGGAGTGTGTCTTTGGGACTATTCTTCCTGAGGTGCATTTGTGAGATCAAACACTGATTTTGGATGATATTCTTTCTATTCTAATTCATCCTACAGATGTTGGCTTGGATAAACTGAAAATGTAATTGTTGTCTTCACTACAAATGTTTCATGGCGAAATAAAACGATGACTCTCCAAAAAACAGACCAAAATCACAGGCCTGTCTCTCAGCACGTCACTAAAAACCGACAAATACAGAAGAGTTCTTCAGATTACAGGACAAAGGTGTCTCTGGATAAAACTCAACTAAAAATAGTAAACAGATTTCCTTTATTATTAACAAGACAGACCACCAACTCCTGTTTTGCACAGCTGAAAATGGTAAAGTGCACCATAAGCGCATTTTTTTTTTCTGTAAGATAATTTCAGAAAAAGTAAAAACAAATCAGTGATAGATAAATCATTTATTCCTACAGTTTTACAACAAAATAACTGGAGATAAACCGGGTTCAATATCGTTTCAAAACAAACACACAATATCAGTGTCAAGTGGGCATTTCAAACAGTCTTTCAATGCTATAAATAGCAAATGAAGGCCTGCATTACTGTATATATATAAAAAGCAATTCACAAAATTGGTAGATAGTATGCATATTCCATAATAGATAAAACTTTAAATGGGAACTGAGTGACTTTTTTGTAACACATTTAGCTTCCTGTTGGCATCTTCTGACATTTAACTCTCTGTTGTGACAACCTGAGTGAATACTTTCATATCGGTGTTTCCCTAGTCATATGCATACTTGGCTGACAATTTGAGCTCTCTCGGGAGGAACAACGTGTTGACAATCACATGTGCGAGGAGAAAAAGTCAAACTTCCTGTTAAAGCAACCGCAAGTACCACAAGTAAATAATATGGAGATGAGAGGTTATGCACAGGCCTGGTACTACGCAGCAAGGTTTGCAGAATATGGGTCTCATGTTCTTTGCAGGGCTTTCATCTGACTCAAACGCTTAATGCCAGAAAGTAGCTTCCTAACAGGGACGTTTAATTATCCAATAGCTCTAAATTATCTATACCAGCCTGAAATCACAGCAGAAATTTGAGACTGGGGCGTTGCGATAAAAGACTGAGTCTTGTGCTCACCGTGACTGATTGTTTGATGTTAATCTCCCCACGCCTGCCCTCCGAGTCCCAACATCACCACATGCTTACACTTTCAAACTGAGCACCATAAAAGCTGCCCTGTAAGTACAGTTTATGGTGTTTAAGGTCTGGCTGTAAGCTCTAATTTAGGGAAATTATGGGATGTTATTTCAGAGGCTCTTAAGCAACTTAAAGACCTTTTGCCTTCCCCCTTTTTCCTTTTTCTTCCCCCCCACTGAAAAGCCTCCTTGATTTAGAAAAATCTCATAGCGTAGCTGATTCACCAGAGAAAAACTTATAGAAGCTCAAATGCTCTGTGCTCCTAGCGACACGACTTTGATGGCAGTGAGCTGTTTTGAAGGCTTTGTGCTTCTTCCTCTTTCTCCAAGTGTCTGCGGAGAGGAAGAGTAAAAACACCGCTTGTGAGTGCTTAGGAAAGTCTAAAACAGAAGCAGAAAGATTCCTGCCTCTTCACAGGACACTCAACTGAAAACATCTTGAGGGTAAATTCTGACAGTGGGCCCCAAGTTCACCACTACAGCCCGTCTCTAGTGGCAAATGCAAAGCTTTGAACTGCAGCCTGGGATGGCCGAGGGGAATTCGGCTGCCTGTCAGAGCTATGAATGATGGCGGATGGAAAATATCAGATGCTGCTTCGCTGTCCTGCCTTTGGTGGGGAGGGAAGAACCCCTCACATGGCAGACTGAGTCATGCAAAACTAATCACTGCAAGTAATAAAGAGCTCCAGCTCTAGCAGTGCAAAGTGTTAACATAAAAACATGACATTACTCATACACGTCCTGCAGAGATACGGTGTCGTTTTTAAGAAAACTGGCAAACAGTGTTAAGAAAAACTGCCTTGCATAAATACTGCTCTGAGGAGAAAAGCCAAGGATCATCAACACAAATAAAAACAAAACAAGAACTTGGGCACAGACAATCATGGAAACTCTTGTGACTTTACACTTGTCCTACGGTCAGTGATGCCCTTTGAATAAAGGGGTAAACTGCAAAAGGTCGTCGCTACTTAAGTTGGAAAGTGGACTGAAAGGGAGAAGTGTGGGCAAAAATGTGCAAAAGCGCAGGATTGTTCGTGGAGGTGCAGGGAGGCGGACTCCAGCTGTAGTCAGAGCTTCCACAATCACAACACACAGACATGTACAGGACGTGGTCTGTCCCTTTCCCAAGTCATTCCTGAACCAGAGACTATGTCAGATGCATCTTAAGTGGGCTACGAAGAGAAAGTGCTAAACTGGTTGAAGTTGTTTGAGGTCCAGTGTGACATTTCCACAGTCAGTGGTAATTTGGGGAGTTATGCGTCATGGTGTTCACTGTGTTCTCCTGCGACGCGGATTTCATTTTACTCGGCACTGCTGCCCAATACGAATAGCTGCTTAAGCTAACGTGCTGTGACTGCAAACCTGACGAGCCTAAAACCCACAAAGAATCTATAGAAAATCGTAAAGAGAAAGGAAGGGTAAAAGAGACACCAAAGTGGGCAGTCCAGATAGACTGAAGGCCTCTGTCTGCACTTCTTTTGCACCTGATTATCTCCAAGCGACACCACACTGATGCTGTAATTCGTGCAAAGAGGAGCAAGTAAAAGGGCAAGGACATTGGTCATCCCCTGACTAACCCCCTGTGTCCACAATGAGCAGCCCATTCATTTCTCCACTTACTGCCAATATCTTATTTCATTTTGGCAGAAGACCTATTGTCAGCAACCAAACAGCACAGAGACAAAACAGCATCAAGCTTGTACTCATTAAATATCAATATTTAATGTAATAACATTGATTCTCATAAAAGGTCCAGCAGTTGTTAATGTGATTGCCGCATTTCTCTGCTAGCCTGGACAGAGAGTGCAGACGAGCCGATTCAAAATTGGGTTGGGAAAAGATGTTGAGGGAGACTATAAAGCAACAATTAACCATGAAGAATAAATAGTGAATTCCATGATTTTAACAAGCAAATCTAATGAGAGCTCTTCAGTAAGCCGTAAATGTTCACAGATGAAAACAATCCCTGAATGAATTCCAGATTAGACACATTTTATTCCCAAGCAACGGGATTATCGAAGTACAAAAAATATACACGTTTGATTCTGATACTGTGCAAAGGTTTTTTTTTTTTTTTGTTTTGTTTTTTTTCACCACAAACTGATCCTAAAAAAAATAACAACTTTAAATATATGGATATAAAATGTGCCATCACCTCGGTTAAAAAGCCATGTTTCATAAATGAGTTCAAGATCCGTCATTTATTTTCAAAGCTTAAGTTCTGTTTGAAGGGAGATTTAGTCATTTTATCTTCCCATTTAACATCATTACAGCAAATGGTTTTAAATAAAGCTTGACTCACTCGAATCCTTTAACTAAAACCATTCTTTGTAGTGAGGTGCCAAGTGCTTAAAAGGTATCAGGCAGAGGAAGTGTACAAAACAATCTACAGCATTTTTATACCACACAGCACAGAAAAGACAGTCAAAAATGAAAGCGACTGGTCTGCATTACTGATAATAAATCAATTGAGCTGAATAGAGGGTAGACCCAGTGACTCATGTGTCCTGATTGCCCCATTAGTGACCTTAATGACCCCATTAGTGTTTGTTCTGTGCCCGTTTTTTTTTTTTTTCCCCAACCATGTTCAAGAACTTAAGAAGCTTTTTAGAGGAGAGGTGAAACATCTTCAAGAAACAAGAGAAGAGGTCCAGCTGCCTTCTTCTTGAAGCACTTAGGACCGTCATTTCCTGAATGATTGAGAGTCTGCATGAGCGTACAAGATAGAAAACGGTTAGGGAGGCAGCCAAGAGCCTGGGAGGAACGCTAAAGGAGCTGTAGGTTGTATTCTGAGGAGTAGAGAGGTAAAATAGAAGCGGATTCTTCTAAACATCCCACTCGGGCCTGGCTAAAATTCCTTCAAACATTGTGGGAAGCATGTGTTGCGGTTAGAGCTGGCCACTGTATCAAATCACAATCATCTTTGCAATGTCAGTGTGCGCAATATTGTAAAGCCAAAGAGGTGCTTGGAAGCAACATCTTAACTGTTAGGTACTCCTGCTCTGCATATCAATAATGTATCTAGCCATTTGGATGGAGTCCCACTTCCCTGAATGGCCACACCTGATGTATGTTTTAATGGCTCAGATGTTCAAACTCATCTAGGTACACCAAGTAAAGAAGAAAAAGCATGATGAAATTTCAGTCAAAAATAATCAATCCTGTAATTACAGCTTCCATCAACAATATTAGAGTTATTTGTTTGGGTGAAACAACAATGAAACCTTTGGCAACAGCTCCGCAAGGTTGCCAAAGCAACACACCACATCACCAGAAGATGTGCTGGGCACGAAGTGATGAGCAGTTGTAAATACCAGACAGCTTAGAAACCAGATCCTCACAGTGTCTGTTAGGAAGCTGAACATGAAGAACACCAAGATGAAGAGACCTTCAGAATCAGATAGATTTGGGAAAGATAATAGCACAAATATTAACCAGTAAAGGATGTTGGATGCAGATGGACTCCTAAGAAAAAGTTGCTGCGTTAATGGTGGAACAGGTTTTGATTTTATTAATCATGGTCACACAAAAAAAAATAAAATAAAATAACTGACATTTTTATCTGGGGAATGAACATCTTTGTCTCCTGCACTCTGACCCTCAAAGACAGAAGCTACAGCAGGTGTCCTTCAGGCTTGCAGTGTGTCAGTATTTTTAAGGTTGTGGATGGGGTTGTATGGGGATGTCGGTGCGTTCACAGTATCAATTCAAGGTCGGTCGTTTGGTCTTCCTTGTGGGGCTGGGTTCACCCACATGAGTAGTCATAAAACTCACAGTGCTCCGTAGGAGAAGGACTGATGAGAGATGAGGGGGACGGCAGGATGGAGAGATAGGATGGGAGAAACGGCAAAGAGTGGAGGACACAAGGCCTTGTTGACGGGAGCCCACACTATGCACGGTTCAAGGAGACAGGAGGAGGGGGCGGGTAATCCTTAGGTCATGACACACAAGGAGAAGACAATGATACGAGGCTTGTCAGAAGGAAAATTTACTGTTGGCCCAGCTGCAAATAGTGGAGCCTCTGTGCCCACCATACTATATTTGCATAGAGGATGGGTTGGATAAAGAGAAAGCAACAAGGAAGGCAAAAAAAAAAAAAAAGAGCCAGAACATTCAAACTGTAGAAGTCCTCAAAAATATATATGGCTCTGATGAACCTGTAAGTGCATAGTTAATATCTTCTAGAACTACTCATGCTCTTACCAACGCAAAAGAAGCGCATAAAAACTACTCACAAATGAGAATAAAATGTTTAACATAAATTGAGATGTGACTGAGCTCAATAATCAGAGGAAGAACAAGCGCATGTGTTTATACCGCACCATTCATTCAAATGCAGCTTGAAGTGATTTGCATTTGAATCACAAACAATAAATGATTGAAACAGACAGAGAAAAAACACACTGATTCATTATTATCAGTGCAAGACTCATCAAAATTCCACGTCTGCCATGAGCCCAAAGCATAGGACTGATTCAGATTTTGAACACGTTAAGAGATGTGCTAAAAATTCTTAGATATAGTCAAACTGTTTATTTTTTTTTTGTTTGGTTGTTTTTTTTTTAAAGAGAACCAAAAAATGGTTGGGTATTATGTTGTTTACTATTGTATCTCTTATATCTCAAGTAAATTTTAGTAAAATGGACCTCTATGCATTCATGGGTGATTGAGACCACAACGATCTGCAAATAGCTAAAGTTAGCAAACTCCTAAACTCCTAAATTGAATACTTTGCAAATTCCAGCCAGTAGTGTTTTAAATATGACTGTGCCGAGGAATTTTAGCTTCTCAAGCTCCATTTTCTTTAGAATTCTGATGAATAGGCAGTTTTTCCAGAAATAATTTTCAGTCTCCTCCCACAGAAAAATCTGTGAATACTGAAAAGAAAGGGGTCCATTGTAACCTATTTATTTTTGTTCCTTAAAGATATTTAGAACTATTTTGCCCTAACCCTACTTGACTTCAGAATAGGGGCCACAGAAATAACGCAGATTTCTGAGCAGGGGTAACATTTGGAAGTGGGATCACCATCTGCATCTTGTACGGAAGACATATTTCACAGAATCTCGTAAGAATACTGATGAGGAAGCAGAACAGTTGCCTGACAACAGCTGGATAAAAATCAGGGCTCAAATCAAACAGGAACAACCGTCCCGGAGGCCAAATGCGTTTAGTGTCCACTGTTAATCTAGGACCTATTCATTGCTACCTCGGGTAAGTGACATATGTGATTCAGTGGATTAGACCACCCCTTCTCCTTGAGCAGTGGAGGGGAAATCAAAAACCTCATATTAGGGAAGTAGCGAAAGGAATCTGAGATAGAAAATGAAGGAATATCAAAGAAACGGAAAGGGGAGCAGGAGCCAGGAGCCTAACACTGTTCCATAATTAAAGCAGGCGGTGCCTTTGTACAGCCATATCATTAACATAACCCAGAATGCTGCAGGAGCCAGCAAGCTCTTTACTTAGTGCCTTTGGAAAAGACACATGATGAGTGGGTGGGAGGCATGACTAGTCAGATGCAGCAAGATTTCACTACAGCATGGTCAGAAGATTCTTTCATGCATACGACCACACCTGGAGGAAGAAAGAACAGGCTGCACCTGGATTTAAGGACGGGGGAAGTTAACTGCTTTCTCTGGTAGCATATAATTGATACATGGCTTTGACAGACAGAGATTTGACATTACTGCACTCATTGTTTTAGACATCCCATTGATCAGTTCTGTATTTCTGTTCTGCATCAGTTCTGACTTTTTTCTATTGTGTTGAAACAGCAGACAGAAGCAAAAGAGCCCGTGCAGGTTCATTTGTAAAATACAGAAAGATTAAAGCCAGAAGAAAGTGGAAGTTGGTTCCATTTTTGATAAAACGAGACGATCCATCTTGTCTGGTCAATACAGTATCAACAGGGGAATAAATACAATTTTTAAACAATACTTCTCAACAACATACTAACCAGAACAGCTCAAAATGTCCACATCCCCTGTGTTAGAGAAACAGCATATCCAACAACAGCTGCTTATCAACCTTGGAACGCTGAGGGAAAACTCTAGTGTCCATGCAAATACACTCAAAAGCCCAATTTCATGCATCTTTGTTTCCTCCGGATTTTTTTCTACTGTCCTTTCGTACATTTTGAATTCCAACCACACAAACAAGTGCAGTGGAGAGAGAAAATGCTCTTCAAGGCTACCCTCTTTCACGTTTCCTCACGCCATCGCGGCCTCTGCAAATACAATTGCACTCAACAAACAGGAATGAGGAACACAACTAAGCATGTTGTTGAACTCAATGAACGCGCAAACAGAATGTACTGAAGGGTTACAAAAGGAAACATCTCTGAGTTAAAGTGTTTTTGAGAATGGTGTGTCAGACATAACACTCTGTGTGAGTGTGTGCGCGTGTGTATGGATGTATCTTCTGACTGGAAATATTATTAACCTTTGGAGTGGTCTAGCTACAGTCGTGACATGATACTGATAGAAAGTCTGGGGTGGGAGCTAAAGATTAGGGTGGTTGTGAGGGGGGCAAGGAGGCATTCCTACCCGAAACACTTGGAATTCATCAAAGACAAATTACCAGTGGAATCATACAAAAGCTGGTCATCCACTATAACAAGAGTTTGCTGTAGTGCCACAACAATTTCTAAGAACCAAATGTAACTCAAGCAAATGCAAACTTTACTTTTTAGTTTGACTCAAGTGTTTGGGAATATTTAGTTTTCCTCACCAGTCGTACAAAAAGAGAAAAACCAGAGAAAATACCTTGAAATGGTCAAGAGATGTGTTCATCTTTATAAGTCAGCGAATTGATGGCAATTAAACAGCTCCTCACCAGAACCTGAGAAACAATGTTCAAACCACAGCTGGGACAAACAAGGCCAGAGCAGCAAAAATTGAGCCCAGTTCAAACAGAAATCTCTTGGTCTACATACAAAATATTGTGTGGTAAGAAATTTACACCAACATATCCTGACAAACGATCTCCACCATGACACATGGGAGAGAAAATGCCTTTCTTCAGCAGGACAGTTGTAGAAAAATACTTGTTCTAGGCAACAGAAGACCCAGCTCCAGGGCAAAGCGTTACCTTCTAGCAGGACAACAACCCAATGATCAGGCCTTGATCAAAGCTTATGTGCTAGAGTGGTCCAATCAAAGCACAGACTTAAGTACAATAGAGAATCCTAATCTTTGAAAAACTGACATTCACCAACACTCTTCATCCAATCAGACATAAAACCTCTCTTTTTCCCCCCCAAAGGAGAATGGGCAAGAATAGCCGTTTGTACAAACCCGGCAGAGAGACTCTTCACAACCAAGTATTTCTTTGCATAGACCCGTTACATAAAATCCTAATAAAATAATTGCTGGGTATTACATTACACTCATTTCCCAAACCGCTTTAATTTGTTGGAAACAGTGAGAGCTCCTGATAAGTCTCGTACCCTTTATGCGACCCAGTCAGCTTTAATAACTAATAAATATTCAGTTTGGCTCAGGTGTACATGACCCTGATTAGTCCTACCTCTGGAATGTTGCACAGGTGTTCAAGACTTGCCCCAGTCGACATCTTACGCAGCAGACCGTTCACATACCTCAGAGGATTTCTTCTACATCTTGAACACATCGACGTTATGTGAAGCAATCCACAGTGCAGACACACCCTCGCCCTCTGCTTGAATTTCGACTTAAGTTTTACCCTAAAGCATATGCAACGTATTGAGCATTATGTTCCAACTCATGACACTGCATGTGCATCAGCAGAGGGATCATTAATCCTCCCTTCTGTCTTTGTCAGACTCAGATCAGAGTTGAGCAGGATGAGGCCGTTTGTTCTCGCTGTTCAGGAATATGTTGCTCAATTTGCCTCGACATAGTGAAGAAGTCACAAGGCAGAGCTGCCTGCAGATCAGATAGGGTTTCAATCCGCATATTCTTTATGTTTACACTGGATTTCTTTTTTCTTTTGTTTTGCTTCCGAGTCAGACTGTGAGACAATCTAAAGAGAGATCAAAAGAATTCTATGATCTCACATAAAGTTAGGAGTTTGGCAGTACAGTCAATGCATTACTGTCCCCCAGAGTTTACGATGTTGAAGCTGCACCACATAAACAGCGAGACAAATCACGGGAGTTTGAGGGGGAGAGTTATCGAATTCAACTTAAATTAGGTTGCATCAATTCTAGCCAGTCCTACTTACTTAATTTATGTCTTTGAAAACAAACAGTCCTGTGGATGTTTGAAAACAACATGTATGACCCTATGTGTTCACAATATACTGTCAGGGTACATCACTTCCACTTTTCTTAGTTCCACCCCTCAAAATTTTATCCAGGGTTTCCTCCAGTGTATTATAAGCCTGGCGGGCCACCAGACTTTACTTGTGCCACCACCAGGCTAAGCATTGCTTATATATTTATTTTTTTTTAATGTTTGCATTTTTTAAGACTTTATAGTTTGTTCAGATATTAATCTTTGAGATAACCATCAAGTGATATTTTCAAATTTCCTGTTAACTTTAAACATTTTTAAACTCAAAAACACAATGGGCCCCTGCATGAATGACTGCCTTAGCGCCCAACCACCAGGCTTAGCACGTTTTCTGGGGGAAACCTTGTCATCATAAGGTTAAGATGATTGAAATATGATATTTGTTAGAATCTTCCAGGTCTGCTTTCTAAGGATAAAAAAACAGACTTTGTTCCCCCAACCTAAGACATCCATGTTTCAAGCTGATAAGTTAAATAAAAATAAAAGTATTTAGCACTAATTGACAACAAATTGTTTTTAATTTAAAAATATTAAATTAAGGCCATGTCCTACACAATGGGGATGTGGAAATGATTGCTTGAAAGATGTCCGGCAGACAGTCATTGAGATCCTTCGCCTGGCATGTCATAAAAGGCAGTTGCAACAGAAACTGGTTATTCAGACTGTATCCAAGTTGCTATTGAAAAGTTTGGTGGAAGGTAAATATTTTGGAAGTAGAAGCAAGCGTAACCAACAGGTACGGCTGCAACTTTGAAAAGTTTGTCAAGCAAAGTACAAAGTTTGAAAGATATTAACAAGACGTGGATTTGAAGTTTGAGTCAGTCTATCAAGAGACTTCACACGGATGCATCTACAACATGGGCCACAGCCATCATATTTATTGTGTTAAGCCACTAGAAACAATGTTGGAAGAATCTTACTGGGCCACTGAGAAAAGGGAAGTAGACTGTATTGCAGAACTAGGATATACTTTGTTATGACTACATTTAAATGATCAAAATCGTTTTATCGAATTTTCTTTAAAAAAATAAACTGAATTGCCTGTAAACCATAATCATCTAAATTTACAAAAGCATTTTAAGTTACCAATATAATAAAATAATTTCAATATCTAAACTGAATTGCTGAAATAACTTCTCAATTATGTTATGTATGTAAAGTGTTCCTGCATTTATTCTCAGTTTTTCTATCTAACCATTTATTTTATGTTTTTTACATCTCAATAATAAAGTCACGTTAAAATAAATGCAAAGGTTCCTCTGTTTCATGACTGAAAACAGAGATTCCTGGCGAAATATTAATTTTGAAGAGTAGAAATTACAATAAGGCAACACAGATTATAAACAGAACTAAATCAGAGAAGAGCGATAAATACACATCCATTCATGTCCAATAAATGTACCCTCTCTGTTCTCACAGCTGCCGGAAACTCTGTTACACAATAGCAGAGGGAAAAGAGCTCAGGAGCTAAACGATCACAGCTGACCTGGACTATCTTTGAAATGGACACCAGTTCAAGCCAATTCAACCCAACCCCCCCTTTGGTCCTCCCAACTACCCAATCAGCTCACCAGATAAGCTCAATAACAGCTGAGTAGACTCTGGCCTGGGTACATATGGGTCTCTGAGAGGCAGCAGGAGGACTGTCGGTACTGGCAGTCCCGTCGTCTGACTCGTCGCTCAGACTCTCCAACTGAGTACATGTGCTGCTGTTGCTTTTTAAAAACCGGATCAACAACAAAGCCAGCTGCCACGGAATGTCAGTGTTGTAGGTACAGTGTGACTGCAGCGACCAGCAAACCACATCCTGCACGGACATGTAGCCACTACTCTATATCAAGTTTTTTTTTTATTATTTTGTCTTTCCTTGGGGGTTTATGCAACACCTGCAGAAGTCACATTGCAGGAAAAACTATTTTTCAACTGTTCAAAGAAATGTATGATATTTCTTGGGAAACAACCATAACTTATGGATGAAGGATCCTCTCCGATTTGATTTAAATGCTAACCGACTCAGTTCTCTGCTGTAGGTCTCAGTAGTGTCTCTAGATTTCATGGCCAATAAAGTTTGACCTTTGTTGTGGGCAAAAAAACAGAGCGCTATCAGAGTCACAGGGTGACTAGAGTGACCAGAAGAAGAAGAAGAAAAAAAAAAAGGCTTAAGGAGCTCCCCTTTTACAGCAAACCTGACGCCACAGAGGTCATGCATAATTGATGGCTCAACATATGAGCTCCCATGTTTTGGTTGGGTCAGGTGTCTCCAACAGAGAGCCAATCCGTGCCCAGTAGCTGTACTCGGGTGTTTTGCAGTCAGAAAAACTGGAGCCGTGACAGCTATATGATCTGTGATCAAACCTGCGATAAACAGGAAGCCCATTTTGTTACCTGCCACTATTTCCACATAAGATGCCTTATTGAGTGATGGAGTCCAACGTTTCCTGAAAAGATACAGATCCATGTGTAGATTCATGACAGACAGTGACGCATTCTAAGCATTTCCTAACATTTTAATGATTATGTCTTAGACCCTTTTAAAAACGATAAATTAATTAAAGTTTCTAAAAATCTTATGTCACAAATGTAATTTTGATTTAAATAACTTCCTCTGTCATCAATTTGCCGAAGCCGTATAGCAGCGGTCAAGAACCTTTAGCATTTTGGTCCTTGGCTCAACTAAATGATTTGTTAAAACCCATAAAAGCAACATGTTTGTTTATTTTTTTGTTTGTTTTTTTTTTTAATAAGATTATACAGATTTCTGATAAAAACATCAACAACAGGACACAACTGTGAGCTTTTTTATACATTTAATTTAGAGACGATTTGTTCTTAGGTATTAAAATGAAGAGCATTTACCAAAAGTTCTTTTTTTTTTAAATCTAAGTGATCCATATTTGTTAAAGTCAACATTAAAGAATTGCATTTGCAATCTATTATAATGCGTTTTGAAATCTTTAAAAAAAAATAATAATAATACGGAAATTCTACACAAATATTGCATAAAATGTTAAATTAAAAAAAAAAAAAAAAAAATCCCTTGGTATTTTATGCCTTTGGGCAAATGCTCGAGCTGCTAAGGAACATCTAATGAGCCACTTGTGGCTTCACAGCTGTAGGCTGTAGACTGCCGGGTTGGTTTTACAATCAAAGGGAAAACTGCTGACCAGACAGTTGATCAGCAGTCTGTCAATGACACTCTGGAGAAGGAAGGCAAAACACAAAAAAGACATCACTAAAAAAGCTGGAGTCCACTGGGCATACTTTTCAGTGATGCTCTAACTTACTGAGACGCACCTCGAAACACTCAACAAAAGACGGGATCTGAAGGAAGAAGGGATGGATTCATCCACAGCTGCCAGATGAGGGATGTCAACGTGACTCGGACCTGTAGCGACTCCCGGAGAAAGAGGAGATTTTTAAAATACAGGGCTGCTGTTCAAACACAGATGTCTAAAACAACAATAGCCCTGGAGGACATACTGTGGTTGCTGGCGCTGAGATGTATTTAAAACACAGGGTGTCAGAAGAGCTAAAGCACTTCGAACCGCCTGATGCAACCACTCCCAGCGCGCCGTAACAGGCCTTTGTGCCTCACGTCCCGTTGAATTCCCATTCTGTTTATATGCAACGTTAAGCCTCTGTGAAAGACGCTACGTTTGCTCAAGCTGCAAAATGTTTTGAATCGCAGTCGTCATGGCAATGTCGATGTGAGCAATAAATAAAAGGCTGCTGGGAAGCTATATACGGTAGGTATTATATTTTAAATGCCAGGCGCTCACATCAATCACATGTTTCTGCAACACATGTATGCATGTAAGTAGAATTTATCGACCAAGAAACGAGAGCGCACGGAAAAAGTTAAGCTAAACAGTTATATTGCGGCTGCATGCTTTGGCACAGAAGACGAGTGAACAGACATCATAACGTCAAGGAAACAATCCAGAAAGGTTAAGGATAGTGCAGTGGAAAGGTCTGAAGCAGAGTTGAGCTGAAGAAAACCCCGGTGACGGCCCTAAACATGCAGCCGGAGTTTTAATGGAATGGTTCGGATTAAAGCGTGTTCGTTTTACAATGCTTCTGCCCAAAACTCAACCGGCTTTCACAGATGCTCTCCAGTAGCAATATGAAAGAGCGTGTGCCGTCTCTGCAAAGTAGAATAAGCAAAATATTCAGACTCTCTTTTCCAAGCTAGATGAAATTATTAGCAGGTCTTGTTTTTGTAAAGCCATTTATCATTTTCGGACAATCACATGAAATCGCAATAAAATGCATTGAAGTTTGTGGTTTCTCGGTTGGACAGAAATGTGCAATCCTTAACAAATGAAGAGTACATTCCAGGATCAAAAAGAAGCAAATAATAAAAATAAAAAATCCCTAAACGACAATATGCGTTAAAATACTAACGCTTTAACGAGTTTAAAAAAAAAAAAAAAATCTCAGTTGGCCGTGATTGGCCTTTCCCGAAAGACCACAACAAACTGAGCCTGTAGTTCACACTCACTGTAGACTGATGGGTAACAGAAGACGGTTGATGAATGAGTCAGGACAGCTTTACCAATCGAGAACAAAGACTGGCATCGCTTCAATGGAACAAAGGACGCGTCTTGACAGAAAAGTTGATGTCCAAAGCTCTTTAAGCCACACACACGATCGACCAAAACACTGCTAAGTCCCCTCTGAGCGAAGATGCGTTTGATGCCTTTGTGTAAAACTTAATGAAAGCTCGGCTGGAACACAGTCCCCTTTTGTAAAGATGATAATCAGAAACTCTGTGGTCTTTGTCTTCACGTTGACTGCACCATCTCATGTCTTTGAATACTGATGAGTACAGTGTGCATTTACAGGTTCGCAGGTACAACAAGGCGATGTGGAAAAAGATGGATTCAGCCTTCGTCATGACACAAGAAGCTGTTGGAAGGCGAGATGGTCAAGGTTCCAACACATTTCTCATGTTCATTGTTTTGATCTGCTTTTGTACTGCGCTGAACCTTGCTTCGAAATGTGCTGTATAAATAAAATTGATTTGGATTTTTGTGTAAAAATTCCAGATTTTAAGGAACGACGGATGGAAATCATACAACTTTTGGACAGCGAGGGTGAGACTCAAGTTCAGAAAAAACTTGCGGCCACTTTTCCAGACTGTGTAGGAACCCTGGAAGGATGTTTGTGATCATCAGCCACGCACATGTTCTATTGCAAACCAGCCATCGAGGCCGGAAATCTAAGCCAGATCAGATACAACGGACGACCAAAGACGAATGAGCCAGTGAGACATCTCGGGGAGGACATGCCAACCAAAACTCGGTAAATCACAGGACTAATGTGTAGCAGAGCTCGTCATGAGAACATCACACACATGTGGGTGAAAAAACAAAACAAAAAAAAACAGATTCACTGCTTTGTTGAGGATCTCGGTACATGTGAAATCCGAAGAACAAACCCACATGAAAGCTCAGAGGAGGAACCCCTGTGCTGACAAGAGCTTAGCTTCACACCCCAGTTACGTGATCAAAAGGGCCGCCTGCTGATCTGTGTGTACAGAACAGACCAAACATGTTGCATACAAGAGGATAACGGACAAATCAGACAAGTAAATGAGACGGGGGAGTGAGGGGGTCATTTAGAGGTGAAGGGACACCAATGGGACTCGGATGAAAAGAGGACATAAGCCTTGGGCTCCTGGAAATACTTCTGCAAAAGAGTTTGATTTTGCACAAATGAAACAAACAGCAAAAGAAGCAGAAGGGGAGATTTTTGATTTAAAATACTGATTTTTTTTTTTTTTTTTTTTTTCCCCCATTCCTGCCTTTAGTACATCCATAAACAGAGGGCACACTGTGCTTTATTATAGCATTTTATAGCATTACAAATCCTAGTGGATATATCTAGCAGCCTTTTTGCAGTAAAGGAGAAGCTTCCAGGGGCAGTATTATGTATTTTCCAGGAACATAACACCATTTTATAGCACAACCAAGTATCCATGTTTCTTTCAGTTGTTATGAAAAGTTGTATATGTCGAACATTGACTCTAAAGAAATTTGACTTTGCAATTCAACGCCTTGAAATTGGGCCTCTGTCTCTTTAAGAAGCTCCTGCTCGTTCAGACACTCCGCCTTCAGAAAATCATCACAATGTTTCTCCATTAAGCCTTTAGCAAAGTTTTAACCAGCTTCTGGACAAAGTCAATTTTACATAATGCTGACAGTTTAATTTAAAAAAATAACTTATTTTACATTTGGAGTCTTTACTGGGAATTTAATTATATTTGACTGCTCAAGTAAGGCTTAGTTTTAGTCTTGAAAGATTCACTGTAGATGTTTTCTCTTTTTTTTCTTTTTCTTTTTTGAGCTTTAGAAGCACAACCCAAAAAATAAAGCAAGAATAGAGAAAATAATCTATTTGTGGTGAAAGGAAAATTTGCTATTTTTTTGAGAAATGGGTGGGTGAGTTGGGGAAAACCAGCAAGATATAAAATAGGTTTGGGGGCAACTTTACACATTCAGTGCAAGTTAAGGACAGCAGCAGACTTATCAGAATATTGTCTTTAAAACAGCCTGCTTTATGCAGGCTTTTGTCAGCGATAAATTTAATAAAAAGAATAGTTTGATGAAGTATGAGATCTTAACGTTGTGCCTTCCTATCAGCAAAGCAAATATTGCTTAAAAGCTGTCAGCTGCTGTATCAGGAAGCGCAACAAAATAAATGATGATCCTAAATTTTTACTAATTTACATCGAGGGAGACAATAAAAAAATAACTGTGAATAAACTAAAGTCTAAAACCTTCAAAGGGTAACCAGTCAGTTTCAAACTTTTTTCTTGCACACAAATAGTCCCTGGGGTCAAAATGTGGGGTGATGGAGCAAAGGGGGCCCAGGCTGCTGCTGTGGCAGCCTGCAGTTGATTTAGGATTTTTGAAAGGAGGCCAAAATTCCAGAAGGGATACTGTAACCGAGGGGGCAGGCCATAAAAACTGCCAAGAACAGAGCTATTAAAAATAAGGAGGAGGAGGAAACCGGGATGTGGTGAATATTAAATATCTGCATGAGTAACTTGAGTGCAGACAATCTAGAGCTACAGAGTTAGAAGTAAAAGTCTGAGAATGAGGCAATGGGTGAATCTCAAATGGGACATCGGGTGGGCAGTGTATGTAGGGAGCCACACAGCAGCTGTAAAGCCACATGTAACTTATATGAAAGAGCATGTTTAATTTTATTTACGAAAGCGAGGAGTGAAAGCACAGAAGACAGCCAAAGAAGTTTGGTTTTTAATATATGCTTTAGACAGAGTAGGCAGTGATAAAGCCAAATTTCTTTCTTTAAACACATTTTAGAAAGGGACAAGAAAAAAATCCTGATTATTTTTCATATAACATGATCGATTCATTTCAATTTAGTTATATAGCACATAGTGGAATAATAAAAACAAAAAGACTCATTTCAATTCAGCCATACATGGGGGCGACTATGGCTCTGAGGGTAGAATAGTTGTCTTGTGATCGAAAGGTTGTAGGTTCGATTTCAGCTTCCACATGTCGATGTGCCCCTGGGCCAGGCACTTAAGTTGCCTACCGATCTGTGTATTGGTGTATAAATGTGTGGGAGAATGAGATTCAAGTATAAAGTGCTTTGAGTGGTCAAAATGATTGGAAAAGCTCTATACAAGTTCAGTCCATTTACCATTGCAGTGAATTCAGATTAGTTTAAAAAGTTTTTTTTTTTTTTTTTTAATCCAAGGAAACTGAGAAGATTGCATCGTCTCACCAACTCACAGCATTCACTCCTCCTGGACGAGAACACAGCACCAGCAGACAATCATTCACTTGTCATTACAGGAACCCTTCATACCGCGCATGCATGTAGCGGCGGTGGAGAGGAAAAACTCCCCTTTAACAGGAAGAAACCTCCAGCAGAACCCAACTCAACACGAGCGGCCATCTGCCACGTCCGACTGGGGGTTTGAGAAGACAGAACAGATTTACACAAAAGAGACAGAAGAGCTGCTGTAGGAGCATTCATTACATTACTGAAAAGCAAAACGTTAATAGGACATGGACAAAATTTGGTATTATGTCAGCGGACGCCCTCCTCCAAGAAAGTGCCACAGCCGAATAGAACACCAGACCAGGCTTGGCTTCAACAGCAAGCTGAAGCTACAATAGTGCAATAGTTTGCACTGGGCTCATTTTAAAATCCAAAATTATAAAGAAGGAGAGTTCTGACAGAGGGAGGACTTGTGGTTTTGGACTTGTACACGTTATGAATGTGACTGCAGTTTAACTGTCTAATAAAAAACATAAATCCATCAAGCCCTAAAAAGTAAAAAAAAAAAAAAAAAAACTTATACAGAGGCTCATAAATTTCAAAGAGAATACAGGTCCTTCTTTAGACATCTACGTAATGTTCACCAGGATTGCTTTTTGAACTAAACTCGTCTGAGCTCCCAGGGCTCCCGAAGCCTGAGCGTTCAAAGACGAACCGGCTTTGTGAGTCTGTTTTACATTCACCTCCGCATTGTTTTTCTTTTACATCCTCTTCATCAGCGGCATCTATTTTTAGCAGGTTTACAGGAACGCCACGGCTTAGTACAGCATGTTCCATAAAATACCAGCCTCTCATGACCACATCCCCAGACATGCCTCTGCAACCATCTCCCGCTGCTATATGTCTGAGTGCAACAAGAGCTGGAATCCTTCTAGACTGTGAAGAGTCACGGAGAGGTTCGGGCGCGCACACGCTCGACGCAAAGAGACATGGGCAGAGTTAGCATTAGCATTTCAGATGTAGTCTTTAACGTCATCTCAGTTTGTATTGATCATAAGGGCTGACAACACATTCCTAATGTAGAAATGCCATCAACAACGACTTGATGGGTAGGGGAGGCTATATGGATTTAGAGTTTTATTGATATTTCGTGGTGCTATTATGATAACAATACAAATTATGATTGAAAACCTATTTATTGCTTTTCTTTTTAGATAATTGTATGGCTATTGCAACATGACATTGTCACAAACTCAATTACTGTTCTTGGAAAAACCTTCCCAATTGAAATTGTTTTCTTCAGAACGCCACTTTCTTAAGTGTGATTTATATCGCTGAACAGCACACGGGAACTGCATCTAATCATAATTTCAATATTTATTGATATTTTCTAATGCTTTAGTGGATAAAATAGTAAAAATACCATTTCAGACAATAAAGCCATTTTATATTTCACATCATTAACTGAAAGCCATCCAGGCAACGATAAAATTCTTATAAGTGGTAGTTTTTCACGAATGATAAACGATCGGATGAATGTGCACTCCGTCTAATCAATCTGAGAAGATTACTACCTTCTGATAGCCCAAAATGTAGTCCAACAAATTACTTTTCAGAAGACGTATGATTAGTAATTAGAGTCCATCTGTGTGTAGTGCAATTTCAGTACAAACACAGCCTTTCAGAGAAGGACTCAGAGCACATTAGTGGACAAACGGCACCATGAAGACCAAGGAACACACAACAAGGAGTTAAGGATTTCAGTCATTGCTTAATCCTAGAATGGAAAGACCATGGTGATATTACAAAAACATGGATGCTGAACTAAACTGACAGGAGAGCACGATGCAGCCAAGAGGTCCGTGGAGATTATGAAGGAACTGCAAAGGTCAACCGCTTAGGTGGGAGAGAACTATAAGACGACTGTATTTATAACAGCAACTGCACTGTAACAGCTTTTATTTCAAGGAGTTTTTTGTGTCTTATTTAAGCACCCTTGCACCCAAGCGGTGCCCCACTGTGGGTAGGCTTTGAACTGCTAAACTGAGAGAGATATAGGTTTAAAAAAAAAACAAGATCAAAACTAAATGCAGGGTTTTTAACAAGACTGTTGCCTACGGGTTTATTTACAGGAGTTAAATATGGTGGGCTTTGTTTATGTTATGAGAAGCAGAGTTCGACTTTCTACGCTTGGGAAAATAATATCACAAAATCCTAGTAGAACTTTAACATGTGATTGTAATTTGATAGGACAGGAAAAAGTTTAAGAGGTATGAAGACATAACACATTATGATGCCTTATTACACATTATTTAGGTTCTTTCTTCAAATAAGTGCATTTTTCAATGCAAAAACAGAACGGATCAGCTTGTGAGGAATTTCTGCTTAGAAAACAAATGTCCTCCAATGGACGAACTTACGCAAACCTGAACAGAGTTGATGTACTCCCAAAATGTCAACTGTGCTTAGTGACAGAACTAATAAAAACGATTGGGTAATGGGAAATTAATGAAAGCTGCAGTATAATTTGTTGCAGCTAAGCAGGACTGGCAAAGCATCCTGGTCAAAATGACACAAATTGGTCCAATATTGGAAATCTTCTCTAACATTATGAAGCAATGACACATCTAAAAGTCGAAATTAATCAGAATCTATTTTATATGCCCAACCTTATAAAGAAGAAGAAAAAAAAAAAACAACTAAAACTTGAGAGGATAGGGCTTGTTTGACGAACAACGACCAATAAACATCCGCACAAACACAGCTGCAGAGAGGAAGTGTGTCAAACCACGCTGGCACAACCTTCAGCTAAAATAACCTTGACAGACTTGGATGGCGTTCCACGTAGGCGTGGCTTTGCCAAAAGGCACGTGGTCAGTTTATGTAACAGAGATAAAACCTGCGGCCGTCAGCTTGAAGGCAGAGAGAAGAAAAGAAAACCGAAAACAACAACCTAGGGAAATGAAGCAACAACTAAGAGGACAACATGGTTATTTGAAGCCTTCAGGCTTCCGTGCTCCTATGTTATCGCGGATGATAACACTGCCGGTAGAATTTCATCTGACTCCATGTCTTTGTCGATCTCTGCCAAGTGGTGAGGGAGAAATTTCTCATAATGGGTTCAGGTAGCCTTGGTGTACTGAAACCACCCAGCAGCGCAGAAAAATGTGTCTTTAATGAGGAGGCGCAAACCGCGGCTCACTGATCTGGAACTCACCCCTAAACACAGAACAAAAAGGTAGGCGCCCGTGCATTCCTGCACCCATCCCCTGAGTACCTGCTGGAATTTCTAGGAGAAAACCCTCTGACGTACAGTACATGTTTGTGCATGCATTCCTCAGCATGCACAGCGGAGCGGCAAAGTTTCATTAATCCGCTGGGTTAGATGCCTAAAACCGCAAACTCTACAGAGCGTCAAAAATATCACAGTCCAGACTCTTGATTTCTGGACGTTCACTGGAGTTCTGTAAAGTTCACTTCAGCTGTGTAGGCCCGACAACAACGGCATTGGAATCCTTTTCATTATATTAGTTGATGCTGTGCCCTCTTAGATGGTTGTCTCATTTATGTTGTTTCAATCCTCCCCCATGTTGTCATCTACCAGGAAGAGCTACCTGGTCTTGTCACTCATAGCTCCACTGATTTAAAACAATTGTAAGGAATAATTTCTTGGTTGTGGAAGGTACTTGTTTGGTTTAGAATATAACCAAGAAGAAAAAAGAAAAACATCATGCAACTCTTGTAGTTCAGGGGTTTCATCAAAAGTTATAAGTTCACTTTAAATACCTAAGTTACAAACACCTGGAATTGCAATAGGCTGTAAGTAAGTCAAGTTTATTTGTGTAGCACATTTCAGCAACAAGGCAGTTCAAAATGCTTAGTGCAAAACATAATATAGTAACCAATTATGAAACAAGCAATAAACATTACATTTTGCCAAATGACATCAACAAGATTATCAAGCAAATATCTATAAAGGTTCCAGTTTTAGTTTTTTTTTTGTTTGTTTGTTTGTCTTTAAGAAAGGTAACTCTACACAGGTGGGATTTTAGTCTAGATTTGAAGACATTTAGTGTTTCTGCTTTTTAAATAGATATTTAATAGATATTAAGTAAGAGGAGTCCCAGGACAGAACCTTGGGGTACTCCACATGCGACTTCTGTCCCCACCAATGAGAAGTTACCTATTGACACCAACGAGTCTCTGTTCTTCAGGCGAGATTCAAACCAGTCCAGTGCTGTACCAGAGTCCGACTCAGCTCTCCAGTCGCTTCAATAACACATCATGGTCAACAGTGTCAAATGCTGCGCTGAGTTCAAACAGAACCAACTCTGCGGTTCTTCCACAGTCTGTGTTTATGTGGATGTCTCTGGACACTTTGAAGAGGGCAGTGGTGAGCGCAGAAACTGAACTGAAATACGTCAAAGCGGTTGGTCATTGTTAAGAAACTGTTAAACTGTTGAGACGCAGCATTTTTGGCAAGCAGAAACATTTTAAAAAAGTGAATCATGTTTTTGTCCTTGCTCGGTCATTACCAGGGTTTCTGCAACTCTTCAAAAGTTCAAATTAAGGCTTTTTGAAGCATAAATTTAAGTCCTAAATATTTCTAAAGATTGACTTAAAAATGTGCCTACTTCGACTAAACTTGCCTAATAAGTTGCATATAACTTTGTCTATTTATGTTAGTGCCTTTTGGGCTCTGGGATGCAACCATGCACACAGTAAATTTCATAGACCTCGTTAAAAATGCACTTTCCCTTGGCGAAGGACCTAGAGGCTAATATAATTAAAGCGCTGATTTCAACTCCCTAAACCAGGAATATTAAATGCAAATTTATGTAGGGGCAAAATAACACACTTTGTATGCAAGTTGACTAAAAACAATAAAGACAAACATTTGATCCAAAAGATGAAGACACAAACTGTACGTTCTGGAAACTGTGGAGCGACTCATTTCTTACAATAAGTTGTTGGTGTATTTTCTAATATCTTTTTTTATTTTTTATTTTTTTTAATGTTGAACAGATTTTTAAATTAGACTTTCAAAAAAACACGGATGAATCTTGATCATCTTTAAATAGTTGTAAGCAAAGCTCAATGGAAGTAAAACAGAAACATTTTGGGTAGATTAACATATTTGCACAGCGCTGCAACGCTGCCAACTTATTCTTTACTCACTCTGCCACTCACTTTCTCCTCCCTCTAGATTAAATGTACAGTACAGTGATATTTTTACACAGTCATAGGTCACTTGTTGAACTTGTAAACGTGCAGGCTCAGCTTGTTTTGCACTCAGCTCGAGGCTAAAGTCTTTATGAGGTCTTCGCCACACTCCGACCCATTATCTGTAATCCCTTATAGCTGAGAGAGAAGTAGAGCAATCTCTGCCAGGGCACGTTATACACGAGCCTGGGTCAACCTGGTGTGGTGAGCACTTTGAACCTGCAGTCTCCCAGTGCATGTTGTGCGCAGCCCAACATGCGGCGCACATATGACTGTAAAGTGTGTGTTCACGTCGGTCGCTGCGTCACAGTGCTGGGCCCCAACTCACGCAGGCTTCAGGGAGAGTGGGGGGAGCAGATAACGCAAGCAGACAAAATGGGACAAAATGAGAGGTAAAATGGCTAGTATGCCCGTGTGGGTCTCACACTTAGCAACAAAGAGAAAAAAATGCATTGAATATTGAATAAAGCTTGATTTCATCTATTTAATACAGATTAAAGGATGTATATAGATTTTTTGGGGGGGAAAAAATACTCTAATCTGATTATTGCAGTGGAAAATATAAATTTAGCCCTTTTTATTTTAAAAATTTTCCATTTCTAAAAAAAAAAAAAAAAAAAAAAAAAAGTCCTGTTGCACTGCATAACCCCACAGCACTCGTAGAGTAAATTATAATGCTTAAAGGCATTATCTTTATGTGGTGCAAACTGTCAGACTGGGTGCCATTCCAGTTATTGGAAGGAAATAACAAATGAATGAATGAATGAACAAACTGAAGGAAGAAAGAATGGACACAAATATGGAGGAACAGAGGGAAAATGTATGGAAACCATCGGTGGCAACACCATGTTTTGAGTATACTATTTTCAGATGATGGACAAAGCTGGACACTGTGCAATTTACCATTAATGTCTTAGAATGACCAAGTCAAAGGAAGCAAATTGGGGGCACAAATTGACAATTGACAAAACTGTTGTTTGCAAATTGTGCTTTTCTGCATGGAGTTTGCATGTTGTTCCTGTGTACGGAAGGGATGAGGCTGTGTGCGTATTCGTCCTGTATGTCTCTGATGGACCAGCGATATGTCGGTGTACCCCACCTCCATGGAAAAGCGCTTAGGCAACGGATGCAAAGTAGAAGTTATTTATATCAGGATTTAGTGCATTAGAAATTACACAAGAAAAAGTGTTTGCTGCCCTTGCAGGCTTCTTGTTCGTTTTTGTCACATTTAAATGTTTCACATCGATATAATTTATAACATCCGACAAATATAACCCGAGTAAATAACGGGAAGTAGTTTTCATTCATTTATCAAGCACTGCTGACTTAGAAGAAACACAAAAGCCTGTCTCACAAAAAAAAAAAAAAAAAAAAAAAACACCTAAATGACCTCTGAGATTTTTGGCAAAATTTTCTGTAAACTGACAAGAAGGTGTGAATAAGATTACAGCCACACCACATGGTGCCATTAGGATGGCCTGTGGCTGAGCTTAAATGATGCTGTAATTAACACTCCTACAAATTACCCTCTCAAGGAGAAAATCCAGAAGGAAAATGTCCAGGCATCAGTTAAAATAAATAAATAAAGTTAAATTCAAACATTTGTTAATTTTTATAAACCAAACGGCAGCATTTCAAAAAACAGAACTGAGATATCAGCAATCATTACAAGATGCTGCCAACACCGCAGACAATCACACGTCTCCCAAATGTGGGTTTTGAGTCTTTCCTCCGACACCAAACACATACCCCACCTCTAGGACAGAGGCAGACATGATCGCACATGAATTTGTGAAATGACAGAGCCGCGAGACGGCTTTAAAAACAGGAACATTTTGTACTTTGTTGCAGGAAGGCATAAAACCACTTCCTTCTGTGAATGACAAAGCTGTCCAAGAAACCACACCGTTTCATAAAACAGCACATGCTCCTTTCCTCGGTTCCTCTAGACCAATATTACAGCTACACACCAAAAAACTTTACCATGAAAACCTAATGAGCATCCAATCTGCCAACATCTTCACTTAGAAACGACTTTACCAGATATGGCCAGCCTACCCTTCCTTGAAATGTCATTCTGCAGCATTCTCCGACTGAATCCGTCACAACCTTTATTGGCAAGTAAAACTAAATTGGTGCAACTCTTTTCCGTCCGAACAACCGAGGTGCTTCAAGACAGCTTATTGGGTTAAGTTTATCGATTATCGACCAAAAAAAAGAGCACGTTTAAATGTCACCTCCAGAGAAGGAGACAGCATTCATAAAGAAACATCCATTCGGCTGTTTAGGGTATCTGTTTAAATGTCACACAGTGTCGCTTCCTCACAGCATCATCTGTCATAAAGTTCATCAGCCGTCAAACTCAAAGCACAGGTTACATCGAGAGGAAAAAAAATAAATAAATAAATAAAAAGGGCATATGGTGGGAGTACCCAACCAGGTGGCGAGTCTCACTGGCAGAAAACAGAAGCAATTCAGCCCCTGGCTCTGATCCCCCGTTCCTAAAACACATTCAAAACATGCAGTTCAAAAGTGATTTATGTACAGGTTCAAACATAACGGGCAGCTTGCTTCATGCATGCGTCGGTCTACACGCTTCGGTTTATGCATATTCGTCTGTTTGATCACATGTGTGTATATATTTGCATTTGCAGCCAGGAATGCATGCCCAGATGGGCATATGCTCTTCTGTGTTTGTGATCCCGAGCAGGAAGGAGATTTTCCCCAACGGGAATAACAGATGGGCAAGGACAGGCGATCTTTGTGCCACCTGAGGGTTTGATATGCGTCCGTACGATCTCTCAGTCCGCTGACAGAAGCTGCTTTTATTAACTTCGCATTTGATCATCAAAACACCACAGAAAATATAACCTCCACTAACAGTGACAGCGAGAACATTCCGACGGCAGCAGATGTCCGAACGCGAGCATCGTTTTTCACTTCCAAACTGGTTGTGTTCAGTTTCTCCTTGGGGAATAGAAGAGCCATGAGACGTTAGAGTATCGACACTACAGCAAGCGACAGTCAAAGCACAGGACCACCAGTGTCGGTATAGGATAAACTGATCAAATTTAGCAAATGAACATAAGAAAAAGCTGATGGTATAGATAGGAAAAATTTGAAATGTGAGGTATTTTCTACAACAGCTGACTTTCAAACGTCAATAAATCGAATCACTCAACTCTCCGTCATGCCATCTACCCACTCCATCCATCCCTGACCCCACCCACCCGATCATCCAACCACCAATCAGCCCATCTATTTAGAAATCAAACCACTCATTCCATCAACCTACTGCCCATCAACCTACCCATTAAACCATCAATTTTTTTTGTCACCCATCGATCCATTAACCCACCCATCAACACAAACATCGATCCAACTCTCCATCCATCTATCCACCCAATAACCCACTAATCCATAATTTCATCAGTCAATCCATGCATTTCATCGATCTACTTTTCTACCAATCAGTCATCAACCCACTCCTCCATCCACCCATTAATCCATCCAGCAAGCCAGTGATCCAGCCATCCATCAATCCACCAAATTAAACCATCCATCTACCTCCCCATCAACCAGTCTACTCACTTAGTCACTTACTTTGTCCTGTAAGACTATGAAACAAACATTTTTACTTGGGTTTATCCATACCGGGAAAACCTCACACCAATCCGTGCCCATTGAGGAATGACAGTTTTTTTTTTTTTTTTTTTTTTTTTGTTAAGCCTCCTACTTAATGACAGGGAGCCAAGTTGTGTCCATTCAGTGGTAAAAAGGAGTTTTACCATGTCTGGCACATAAAAGTTAAACTGAAACTTTCATCTCTTATCTAAAGTCATCTTCAACTATTTAAGACTTTGCTTTTAACCCTCGGGACACAGCCAGGTGATGCCAAACACACACCAATTTGGCTTTGGAGTTTCAGGGATGAGCTTCCCAAATCTCTGACTTCAATGCTGTTGAAATTTTGTGGACCATGATGGAAACCAACAGATTTGGTTGAACTTTACCAGTTCAGCCAAGGAAAGTGGTCTTGGTGGTGGCCACAGAATAATCAAGAGCCACTTAAAAACAGATATTTAACAAGATATAAGTGAATGTCTATATTTAAGATCCACAATAAATGTAAACTTAAGCCTAATTTATGTTGTTTTTTAAATACATTGTACTTCTGAACCAAAGTGTATGCCAAAAAAAACGATCCGTTTACAGACCTAAAATTTGTACATCTCAAAATACACTTACTCACATTTGCTCGCACAAACTATAATAGTCTCTTCCAGCTCACTGAAAGCATAAAAGAAGAAAAAATAGGCTCTCTCCAAAATTAGCTGCTCCTAAAAACAAGCGTCACTCTTCAGCATCACTCAGCGGCTGTCTGAACTGTGGGTTTTTTTGTTGTTGTTTTTTTACCCACTGAACATAACCGAGTTCTACATCTCTGGGAAAACAATCACAGTAATCACATCACATCAGTTCCAGCTGCCAGAATCTGTCAGTTAATCTTTAAATTACATCCAAACAATCATTCCAGTCAGTAAACCAATAGCTCAGAGGACCAGCTCTGGATTTTCTGCCCCATGCTGCAGACATGTTGGGAATATTTATTCTGCTGCAAACTCAAAGTCCAAACATAATAATGCAAAGTCCAGAGCACACAAAGAACATGACAAAAGAAGCAAGCAAACAAACAAACAAACAAAGAATCATGCTTCTTGAATGTTGTAAAGCATATTGGAAAACTAAGTGAGGGAGTTGATGATAGCATCTGGCTAATAAAGATGACAAAGCTGAGAAGTTCAACAGTTTGCAAGATAACGCTCTTGAGTAATCGTGGTGATTGCAGCGAATGCTGATCTGGGAAATATGTGGAGTGGCCAAGTGCCAGCAGACTAACCGGAGAAGAACCTGTTCCTCTCACGGTTCTGTCAGCACCCAACGATCTCTCTCCCTTCAACACCATAAAAAGGTTTAATGTTTCAGCGGACACTTAAGAGCCAAACCAACATTTTTTTTTCTCCCAGAAAACAAAGAGCATGCAATTATAGGAGGGAACAATGAAGTACAGTCATGATTAGGAAAAAAAAGAAAGAAAAAAGAAAGAGTAAATCCTCTTTTTTTCTAGGTTGCTACATATCAGGATGTAATGAAAATCCAATCTGAAGCGAACAAAAACACTGGGGAAAAAAAAGTCATTCAATAACAATTAACCTATAATGGAATCACTGTGTGTGCAAAAAAAAAAAACTAACGTACACCCCATGATTCAGCAGCCTGTAGAGGCATTTATCCAGCTTCTTGGATTTTTTTTACAATTTCTCTTAGAACTGCTCAATCTGAAATTTGCTAAAACATCCATCTGGGAGTAGTGACAAGTGTCAGTGTTTATCATTTTTAAATAACATTTTCAGTTTAAAAACAAAATGGACAACTGTGTGTCCTTCCTAGTTGAAGGCCAGCAAGAGTTGTTCTACAAGATCCTTACTGGTGCCTTTACACTTCGTCAACGTGAATGTGGTCTAGGGTTGGTAGTTCTTACTGATGGACAGAAAATTTAGTGTGTTTAATTTGCAGTATCATTAATTTTTCATCCTTTTAATAGCAGTACTCCCACAGCATGATGGTGCTACAAATTTGAGTTACATAAGGGTGCGGCATTCACAAAGCTTCTGCCTCACAAAGTACTTTACATGCAAGCTGAAAAGTTAAGTTTACGCACATCACTCTTCAGGCTTTTACTTATAAAAACTTTTGCAAACGATGCACCGCTTTCCTTCTTCACAATCACGTTCTATATGAGCAAGTCTCTCACATTAAATCCTGTTAAAATGTGTTGAACTGTTTGGCTGTGATCTGACAAAATGTGCTAAATGTTTTTGCAAGACACCAGATCTTGCACAATTTTCCTGCTTAAATTCATGTTTGATGTCACTTCCTACTATATAAGAAGTTACGGAATTTTACTATAATCAAAATGATTGTTACATTATTATTAAGTAAACCTGGATTCCCACAGAGAGGGTGTAGGTTGGACTTCTAACCAGCGTTGATTATTTTTTGGCTATTGCAGGATTTTTTTTTATTTTATTTTATTTATTTATTTATTTTGGAGTAAACTTTCCCTGAATTATTCATAGCACATTTATGCTTTTCATGTCATTCAAACAAAAAGAAAGATGAAGCTTCCTCCACATGTAGAGTGCATCACATTTGATTGTAGGTTTTTAATGTAAACACAGCACCTTCAAACATAAAAAAAAAAAAAAAAAAAAAAAAAGTGGCAGCCCCGCCCGGGCCCCCCTCACCTTTTTGGAAAACTTAACAC
>NW_015112744.1:300761-315051 GCF_001443285.1 Poecilia latipinna
CACGTTTGTGGTGTCCAACTTTTTTTGGTGTGTTTTTAATAAAAAACCCACCCCCCAAAAAAAAAAAAAAAAAAAAAAAAAAAAAAAAAGTGGCAGCCCCACCCGTGCGCCAGTCACCTTTTGGTAAACTATCACTGCAACTCCCACATTACAATGATTTGTGTTCACTTTAATGCATCTGCAGAAAAGGGGAGAATAATTTGCTTAACGGCGACTTCTTCAGCCTTAATAATCATCCAGGACAATGAAAACACTTCTCACCTTGGCTGCCAACTGCCTTCACTTCAGAGCTGCTCCTCTATTTTCGATCCGAGCCTTCATTCCAGCCAACGTCTCTGCAAACTCTGCGAAGAGAAACAAGCAGTCTGTTTCAGCCCCGTATATCTGCACCATCTGAAGCAGAATCTAGTCGGACAGTCCAGTCTAGAGGGAGTTACAGGGTGAGTCCTATGAGAAAGCAGTTCCCCGAAAGCTGCAGACAGCCAGGACACTGCAAAGTCCACATGGCCACTGATGCATGCGCCAAGCCGGGGATGACATGGGAGGAGTTCAGTCCCAGTGAGAGGCGCAGCGCTCTTCTGTCCATGAAAAGCAATGGTAGATTTTCATGTCACCAGCTTAGAGCTAAAAGGATTAGCAAACTAATCCTTTAACGAAACGACGCGGATGAACCGAGGAAGTTGATGGTGTGACTTTAAAATGGTCAACACTCCGCACATGCTAGGTATCTGGGAAGGAATTCCCCACACTTGGTATTCCCTTAATCTGCTCTTTGGCTGTTTTACTTTGGGGGGGGGCAATAGGAGAAAGAGCCACAGGACTCCTCAACTCAGACGGAAGAATCTGTCTGTTACACATTTGTTGCGTGCTTCACAAAATCTGGCTTTAACTGACAAGTGGCACCTTTAAAATAATAAGCTCGATGCCACAATCCATGCTACAGAAAACACAAGACCAAACGTCTTCAGGCAGCTGTAAGCTGTCATATCGGAAGGTTTCCAAAAAATGCTTATATAATAGCTTTTGTCAGTTCAAATTTGCTGTTCTTCTTCACAATAAAACACGTGTTCACACAATCTCAGCTGCAAAAGGGAGTAATTACCCAATGTCATTAACATGCACATCTTCATATCTAACTCTGCACAAATGGTGCATGAATGCAAGCTCAACATTCAGGCACAGAGAGCAAATATTTCGTTTTTCTCTTTCATCTTTAAACAATGGCTTTGGTCTTAATATACAATCATTTAATTAAATTTTTATTTTGTGTTCAATTATGTATTTTTATTATTTTTTTTTTTTACAGTGAACAGAACCGATTCTTCGTCTTTGCGATGGATCTCATAAATTGATCTGGCAAAGGCAAATTCAATTATGTCACATCTGTTCCTTTTCTGGGCTACAATGCACTCTCAGATGAGCACATTGGCAATTCAACAGGCAGTAGGAATATGCTTCATGGGAGTATGTATAATTGCATTGCACGCGTGTTATTTTTCTCATGGTAATCTTGAAAATGGTAGTAAAATGCTTTCATGTGCATGAATGAAAAAAAAAAAAGGCAAACCAAATAGCAGCAGTCTGTAAATATTCACGCAGACGTTGAGTCATTTATTAAACAAAATGTAGTCGGGGACTCTCCTCATCTTGTACGTCCCTGGTTTCTGTGTCCAAGAAGGCAATGCATTTAAATGGCTCACTCAACTCGGATGTAAAAGGTCTGACCCCAGCTTTTAGCTGTTTAACCTCTGCCTCACAACAAGCCTGCTGGGACATTTGCATTCAGTGCTAAACGGGGCTGCAAAACAAGGGACAGAAGTAACGCAATGTTCTAACAGAAGATAGAAGATACATTTTGCATTCTTAAACACCCGATCATTAATTCAAGAAAAGACGGATGCAGAGATGGGTAGATTGATGGATGGCCACGGACAGGGTATAAATTATTTCATTTTTATTTTCCAGACAGGAAAATACAAATCAGGAAACCCGTACAGGGTGTTAATATAGATCCAGCACACAGTCTGTCAGTTCGGATGCTTGGCTTTTCATGCCAAAGACATCTCGTAAATTCACAAAATACAAAGAAAAGACACCAGTATGGTCCAAAATTCACACAGCGATGATCTTGCTATTCTAAAAGTGTCTTTCCTAGCAGTAATCAGTTATAGGCGACATTGCCGTATCTGAATCAGATGACATTTAGTAGCCTGACAGCTTCGCAGCACCGACACCTTTTCCCCAATGACTTCTCCAATCGAACACAATCCTATCTTGGTACGAAGAGATAAAGAAATAATTCTTCTCGACAAATATATCTCTGTGTCAAAACAGACACGAGCCAGAATTGGCAGCCTTTAGGAGTTAAGAATTCACAAGCAAAACTGAGCAGATGGAAGTTGTTTTCTTTTTCTTGTTTTAGCATTTGACACTGGTCATGCTTTTTCTTTTCTATATTGTTCAATAATACACAACAGTTCTTAAAAAGATACATGGACAAATGTGGCGAATTGAGATCAACATTCGACTGTTTGGCCTTGGTTAAAAACAGCTTTTGTGAAGGAAAGCCAACACAGCAAATTACCCAGAATGCACCGTGTTGAAATATGGTTGTGGCAGCATCATGCTCTTTTATTGAGGGCAATGAAAGAAGACGACTTTAGGGCAGCCAATATTTCACTTTAGCACGTACGCCTGGTGATGGCGAAAACGCTGCAACAATATTGTTATACTTTCAACAGATAAGAAAAAAAGTGCATTTATCTTCAAATAAGTAATTCCCTTTTGACTGTTAAGTCAAGTTAAAAATCTTAATTATTACATTTCAAAACCAAACTGACTTCTCAGATACAGAAAGTGCTGAATATTTCTTGCATTGCAGGTAATAAGCATCTTTAATTTTCAACATAATGAGGCATAAAAAGAACATCGTCTGCCTCAGTGATCCTTCACTTTAAAATCCATTCCTGCGGAATTGGTCAAAGGTGGGCCATTACAATCCAGATCATTAAATCGAAGATATTGAGGTTTAGTCGCCCATGTGACCTTCGGCTGTGTCTCCGAGTGGAACTGCTCATTTGCTCACACGCCGTTACAGTCTATGGCAAGTCAATGTGGACATGCATCTTATTACCCGGTTAATCCATATGCTAAACCAGCTCCTGGCCACCCAGAAGAGGATAAATATGTAACCACACAAGGTAGCGCCGACAGAAATGCTGTCAGTCTTCAATGTGGGCACGTCAAAGCTACAATGTGTGTTTTGTTTAGGCTAAACGCACAGTTGTATAATGCAAGAAGGCAAACAAGTAAAACCTGAAGTACCCAAAATGTGGGTAAGCGCATGATTACCTCAGATCAGTCTCCTGAGAATACCTTTAGAAAATTTCAGTTTTTTCAAAATATACAAAGATAAGTTTCACCATTAATGTATGACAGACAGAAATTAAAGTTTGACACACTAAAAATACTTAAAGGCATGAGGGAGGCAGGGAAGGAGAGGAAAGAAGGAAGGGCAAAACATTTGGATGGGATAGGAAATTAAATCTGGATATGTAAACTTTTCCCCCCATTCTTATTCTTTTGTTTTGCCATGTTACGTCAAACCTGGAGAATACTAAAATTAAATTCAGTGCCTTTCCATATTAAGAACATTGTAATATATATATAAAAAGAAGTATCCCATAGTTATGAATGGACCAGTTGTCCATTTAAGACATGCTGCAGTTTTCATAGCTTGTGGTTTGTAAACCCCTAAAACTTTACCATTGCACCTTTCCCGTGGTTTCAAGTTATTTTTAATGAGATGCCAAACACAGTGCATGCATTTCTGTTGAGGGCGAATGGGAAGTAAAGATGTTCTTTCCGCTACCCTCCCTGCTGCTACGAGCTTAAAGTCAGCTGTGTACGATAGTTAAGAGGGCAATTCCAACAACCTTTCCTCTCATTAGAAAAAGAAAAAAACTGAACTGTGTCTAGAACCCCTTGCTAATAAGTCAACTCTGATTCAAGTAATTAAAACAAGGCTTTACCACAATCTTTAGGTTCACAACAACAGCCATCACGTTTTCTGTAAAGGTCGTTGATGGAATGGCCTTTGTCAGTATTTAATCTTCTTTAATGTTAAAAAAAAAAAAAAATAATCAGTCATGTCCTTGGTCATTTTCAGCACATGTACAACATTTCACAACAGAATATCAGATGTGGAATAAACTAATCCTACATGGGAAACCTCAGAAAAAAACTACATGTATGGATGGGTAGTTGTAATTTCCAAATTTATCCAGGTCTAAAAAAGGAAAAGAAAAAAAAAACTTCCTAGACTACATAGAGAGCTAGTGCGAACTCCGATGTGCACAGAAAAGCCAGAATAGATCCATGTTTTAATGGATTTTTTCAGTTGGTTGGAGACCTTGGCTTTGATGGATGCATTTAAAATGTTTACCTCAATCCAGTGTGGATGAATTTCCCCTTGGAAGCTTCCCATACCTCTCTATTAGCCCTGTGATCTACTATACAAACAAAGAAAAAAAGATTTCACCAAAATGCATTTCAGTAAAAGTCCAGAGGCATTATAGCATCAGGAGGTACTGGTACCAATTTGTGCAGTTGACTCATAGTTTTAAAAGGGAACAGAGCTAAATGAGCTTGCCAATAAGGCACCAACCAAACCGCAAACTGTAAAGGCACTACACCGAAGTAACGGTTAAACTAAAAAAAATAAAATAAAATAAAAAAGAGAGACTTTGCTTGATGCGATTATACAACAAATTTCATAGACGGAATTCCTGAATTAAACCATGGAGTAATTTTGTCACAACATAAACACAAACACACTTTACAGCTTCCTCTCCTGTGGGTTTACAGCAGAACGAAGTCAGAGGGGACTCAGGCTGCCATGCCTACGACCGAAACCCTCCAACAGAAGCCTGCTGGGGGCTCTCCGTGCCAAAGGAAATCCTTAAAGAGGAAATGTTCTAGGCTCTTTGACACTTCACCAAACCACCATTGGAATCATCTCCATATGTTTGCATATTATGCAAATCACACTGCGTTTGCTTTAGTGTAAGAGATTTTGTGCTCTTTGTGCCCAACTCTAGATTTTACAGTGAGGGTTTGAACTGAAGCGTCTCAAAAAAAGTTTTAACTTCGTAACGTATGGGTCCGACACGCAGCCCGTTAGCACTAATTCCAGCTCTAATCCGATTGTATTTTTCTCCTCGGCTCCGTGTAGGAAAGGTAATTTCCATGTGGAATTAATACGGACAGCTTTACTTGTAGAACGGTGAGGGTGGCTTAGCTGCTATGTGTGGCCTTGCTCACATACAAACACTCTCACTCGGTGCTGTAACAGAGCCAGGGTGGAGATTGATCAGCTGGGCCGAGTCCAAATTAAAGCTCGCCTTCTGCAGACATGCCCAGCATGCCAAGCATAATAATTTTCTCCTCTTTTCCCACTTTTTCCCCCGAAACAGTCAAAGTGGAGACTAGAAAAACATCCACGCTAATCTAAGGCCAGAAAGAGGGAGGGAGAGAAATAGATGCAAGTGTTTCTTGTCTCGACGCTCTTTGCAAAAAAAGAAAGAAAGGAAATGCATGCCTCTCAGATGTCTGACCCATTTTCTGCTCAAAACCTTCTCTCTTCAACTCCTCTCTAATTCTCCCCACCTCTAATCTACAGTAAGAACGATCTCAGACTTTTTCACTTAAGCTGCACTCATGCATTTCAATCCAATGCAGTGCCACAAGACTTAAATTTACAGAGTGAAAACTGCTAAACACCAGCATGCCAGCCTGAGAAAGAATACGCCGCTAAATGGCAATAAGTGGAGCAAGAAAACACACCCTGCTGGGCCTGGCTGGCAGCTGTTTTGAATTCTCTCTGGGCTTTTTATGGGCACTGTGCAAACCAGACACATGCACTGTATGTGTGCATCTGCATGCTTAATGAGAAGCCTGTGCTCCAATAGCCAGCTTCGTAATCAATAATATAAGCCCCCGCAAAAAGCACTCCTGCGAAATACTAATAATAAAACTCGTTAATGCATTCTTATCTGAACGTAAAACACTTAGGCATTCTCTCTTTTCTGTTTCGCCATACATTAGTTTTTACAACTTGGGTTAGAGGTTTCAGTGTGCATACAGGTGCTTGACCATACGTTATATGACCAGTGGGAACATAATACCACAATTTAAACTTTGAACTTTTTTTTACGAATGTTGCCAGTCTGAGCAATAATGAGGAGAAAAAGTCTCTCGCTTCTAAATATTTCCACGTCACACATGTTTGAAAAAGGGCGGTGGGGATATGGCAGTTCGAAGTTGTTTACGCCTCAACCCTTCCGAGAAAGAGTTGAGTTTTCCACAGGAGAGCTGCGTTGCATCACTCCACATGTCCGTTGCATTGCAACATATGTTTGAACAGCCATGAGTTTCCTTTGAAGATAAGGCTGCAAGTGTAGCAAAAAAACATACATGGAAAAAAAAAAAAACCTATGATGTAATCTGAACTTTTTTTATTTTATTTTTTTTACACATTCAGTCACATTGAAATGGCAAAATTTAACTTTTTTTATTTGGATAAAGTAGTTCATAGCTGCCCCCAGTGAAAGTCAAAATTTTTGTATAAACTGAAATCTAAATTTAAAAACATATGTTGCTCCTTCTTCCACATGGTTGCTGCATCTTCTACATGGTTGCTGCATCTTCTACATGCTGTGGATCGCCACAGTTACTCCAGTTAACCCAAGTTTCTTGGCGTCTTCCCTTAATAATGCGCCCGGTCCGTTTTCGTGGGAGCATTTCCAGCTCAGCTTTCAAAACAGTACGACTGTGAGGAGTCATACTGTTTACATTTTCAGATTACTGACTGAACAGTGCGACAATGCTGGTCAGAACAAGAGGAGAAATTACAGCATTTACCGGAATCCTGCCAGAACGCAAGTGTTTTGAAATACAATTTTTGGTTTAAAGTGGTTATTTTCCATAGCGGTGATTTACAAGCTGACTGGCCTCCCCACAGACGTCTTTTAAACCACACCTCACCCTCCCACCATGACGGGGTCCTGGTTTACTGCTCCCGACTTCATCCTCCTCAATACATAAATAAACCAAAAAAATATTAATTTAGGGACCCGACTTGGAACAGTAGAAGTTTTGAATTCAGTGTCGCAGATATAAGGTCGTGATTCTTCGGCAGCTTTCAGCGGCATTCTTGGCAGCTATGTCCTTGCACTTTTTTTTTTTTATTTTCAAATATTTCTTGAAACGAAAATAACTTTTGGGAGCTAACTAAACAACAGAAAAGGAAAATCTGTAGAAATTGTATGTATATCCACACACACACAGACCATTAGGGATTTTTAAATGATTCCTCAGCTAGGCAGCAGTTGTGCACAAGTTCCAGCTTAAGCAACACATACAGGGAGGAAAGTGAAAGAGTGTATCTGGGTTCCCCTTCCATCAGCCAACACTTGACAAAAACACACGCACAGGAAAAACAAGTGGATCTAATGGACTGTGAACTATGTATTTTCAGTGCAAACACTTGATACGACAACAAACAGTCCGGCTCGTTTCCAGTCATCTGCTTTTGGCACGCTCACTCTGCAGGGTCATGTCTGCTGCTGACTCAGGGACTACAGATGTGGAATTAGGGAAGGGTCTGTCACTTCGAGGGCTCCAGCAGGACCTCAGCCAGCCTGGACGTGGGTCAGGCACGCTGGCCGGAGAACACAAACTCCAACCTGAGCCTCCTTTCAGCCTCATCGTTCAAGCCGGGCAGCTGTACAGCAAAACGCTCTGTGATAGCTCCCTTTCTCACCCCTGTCAAGTGTGTTCCTGAACGGGTTTCTGATCAATCGCTGCTATAAAGGTAGGAAATGGCAAGCTTTGGATTAGAGTTCAGTTTATACTGAATTACTGAAAGGAAAAACAAGATTTTTGAGTTTCCATGGCAGAGGGTGTGTTGACTCATTCCATTTCAACAGCGCACAACATGGTGTCAGACTGCTGGCATCTCACTGCCAGGTGGCCCTGGCCTACTGTCTTTTCTTCCAAAGACTCCAGGTCTCCCGAGACACACAAGAGGATGCCGCTGTCAGCGTAGACTCCCAGAGGAACATTACACTGCAAGGTGAAGCTCCACGAATAACTTCCTCTGTTTCCCGAACAGATTGCCCAGTCTCTCTTGCCTCCCTATTGTGGCTTCCACATTATTACTTCTTTGTGTATTTAAATGTTTTATTCCAGGTATGATTAGATGAAGAGATCATATTTCTCTAATTTCAGCTGTACTCTTCATAAGGTTCCTGTTAAATCCTGAGTGGAATTTAAAATTGTGGCTCGGTGATTTCCATTTCCATCCTCATTCCCATGAAAAAAGCTTCAATTTCCCTGGAAAGCTGCGGTATTTCGTTCTCTATGTTTTTCTGGTTACATAGAAAGCACACCTGGCCCAGTGCCCTTAACGCTCAAGGAAATCACAAAAATGAAGCACACCATAGACGTCACACATGAAAGCAAAATGCGTTTGTAAAAGGATAGTGGAGAGTCAAATTCAACATGATGAGACATGAGCTAAAAAAAAATAAATAAATAAAAAAAAACAGCTGCTCTCGAGTTACTTGTGGTGTGAAAAGATTTTTCAATAAGCTTCTGTGCAAGTGTGAGACAATTGTGTGCAGCTCGCTCACATCTCGGTGTCCAGCGCTCACCGAGGCCAAAAGCACCTCAAGGCGAGAGTGCGCACTTGTCACACGCTGGAGGCCCCCCGTTTGAATATCGAGTTTCTGGGCCAGCCACATTCAGGGAAACACGAGTCCGTCTCCGAGATCAAACGCTCAAAATGCGGTACAGAAATACAGGGCGCGCTCCTCAAACGTGTCAAGATATACCGCTCACACATGTATGTGCCCAACAGATCCGTGTCAACACGTATAGGGTTCCTGAATGATAATACCTGCAGGAAACTGAATGGGTTTGGACTTTCCACCAATATTAGGCAACTGGCAGGAGTTGAGACAACTCGTGTGAGGAATGTGTCCGTCTGCCAGATCAGCAAGTCTCCGAGATCTTGTGCAAATGCGTGCACACGTGCACAAGGAAAGGCGGGCACCAACGCCTCTGGGAGCTTGGCATTAACCTTGCATTCTGGACCTCCCACTGTGGTGCCCTACATCCCACCAACTTGGAAAGCAGCAGGTATGGATAGAAACATGTTTCCTGGGTTTATGGTAACCAGTGCTTTACCCCCCTCCCAAAGGTCAACTAGTGTTAAAATGCTGATTTGAATTGTTACAAGTTTTACTTGACAAGCAGGCCTCTTCCTCAGATTTATTTATTTTTTGCTCTTTTTTGAAAAGCAGTTTTTCAAAGTGATTTAAGCACAACTTTCATCAACAACCATACAGAAAGCCAATAATTAAAACAAGCATGCCATACAGAATTTAATTATTTATCGTGGCAAAGGATGTTGTATGCCAAATATCAGGGAAGCTGGTCAGAGTTGATAGCCAGAGCTAAAGCAATTCATACATCAATGAAAATCAATGTGTTAGAATGGCCTAGTCAAACTCCAGAGCCAAAGTCAGTTGAACATCTTTGGCAAGATGTAAAAATATACATTTGCAGCTCTCGATCCAATCTAACTGAGCTTGAGCTTTGTGCCAATGGCCATGGACGAAAATGTCAGTGTTGATGTGCAAGGCTGTTAAGAGTGTTGTCATAAGTTATTGATGAGGACTGCTGAGAAAGACTTCATCTACAATTCATCCAAACTACTCCCTGCAGAAAGAAAGCACTAAGCATCATACAGAATCCAAGTCATCCGGCACATGAACCACTTTGTTTCATCTCCTTCAGGAATGCCCCCAAACCTTAAATCTCAGAGTCCATTCTTACCCAACTGAACTCTGACTCAGAAACACACGTTTTATGTAATCATGCATTTTACTACTGGCTGCATGGTTGAGCAGTGGTTAGCACTATGGCCTTGCAGCAAGAGCTTTCCAGGTTCAAATCCTGGTCTCAAATCTTTCTGTATACGGACTGTTTTCATGCGTGGATTTTCACTGAGGACTCTGAGTTTGTCCAATAGTTCAAAAGTATGACTAATTTCTTGCTCTATGTAAATTGCCCATAGGTAGGTATTTGAATATGATAACCGGATTACTAATCAACCTAATCCATGTCACAAAGTAATTATCCCATAATTAAATGATGGGCTGCCATTAAAGGCATTTATGAAGCTGAATTCAAACTTGTAATCTACACCTAACTACTGCTTCACCACTAGTATCAAGATATCACTCAAATCGTGTTGCCTTTTGAGGAGATCGCGAAAAAGCAACACATCTAATTAAATTGGGATAAGAAACAAAGTCACTTGCACCCATCGTCATGGATGAACACATTAAAAGAGTGGTGAATCACCCCAGAACTGGTCAGTCTACCAAGATTTCTCAAAGGGTGCATGAAGGAGTCATCCAGGCAGATATTAAAGAACCTCTAAAGTACCGCAGGCGCCAGTTGTCTCAGATAAGATCAGAGTTCATAATTCAAAGATAAGAAGGAGACCAGGCAAGAAAGTTATCCACCATAAGTTCTAAAGTCAAAAACTTTGCTCACAAAAAAAAAAAAAAAGAGGATAATGGCCTATTTTATATTTACCCAAACACACCTTAGAGATCCATAGAAGTTTTTTAAAAAATATTCTATGGACTGAAAACAAGAGTAGTGGAATTTAGACTTACAACCATGTTTTCCCCGTCTTCCTCAATCGATGAACAAAGGCTACTAGTGCCATGGAAAAAGTCCCAAATCTCTCACTCTATCAGTAACTAAAACTTAATTTTTCATAGCAAGCTGCTGTTTTTCAGTTCTCATTTGACACACGCAACATGCGAAACTGACACAAGATCAGAAATTGAGCACCGTAGTAAGTGTGCCGTCTTTGCATTTCGCACAAGAGCTATCCTACCTCTGTGATATTCTCAGATGAAACCGTGTGATGTTGCGGTATTTCAAAGTACTTCCTTTTACTTCGACAGCACCTGCATATGGTGAGACACTTTTCAAAGCCATGGTGCAAAGGCTGATGTGCACCACGACTTGGATTTACCTTGTGTGTTCACTGTAAACGTGTCTTGCTGCTCCACTTACGTGCGCTTGTGGTTTCCTTCCTCAGCATTCTTGAAAATTAGATCATGAATAAACATTAGGATAATCGAGTTTTGAGGTTTGGTAATCATGTCTGCACCTCAATGCAACAACAACAACAAAAAAGCTACCAGGTGTAAGGATTCTGGGGAAATCATTTCCCCTCCACCCCGTAGGGACAGTTTGGTTTGGAAAGCTTTTTTCTCTCTCTAAACTTATTACCTGAAAATTATTTTCTGTATTCAACTCATATCTCAGTTTAAAATGCATTTTATGATCTGAAACATTAAAGTATCTACTTGATTAAAACAAACAACTTAGAAATCAAGACTTTTACCATCTAAAAATGAGCGTGACTTAAATAAACAACGGATTACAGACGTAATACTGACAATACTGAAATGAAGGGAGATACACCACAGGCATTCTTATAATAAACTGGAAGGTGACTCACTTTGGCTTCCTGTTATCAAAGCATCCTCCCTGCAACCTATACCACACCCACCTGCAGTTGTAACTTAATGACAAACAAATTTCTCATTATTTTTTACTACAAGCCGCCTGAATAAAGCCTCCACTCTGAGGAACCGACTTGGAGACCTTGGAGCTGGTAATTTCATTAACAAATGCAATTTTCTGGGCTCAGCTTGTGTCTGACTTCATTTTCTGTCAAACACAATTTGCTCTATATAAGCAGAGAGAGTAAAGTAACCACCGCTGGTGCACATGCCTCCATCTGAAAGGTTTGGAAATATGACGTTGAAGGGTGGGGGGGGACAGACGGGAGGGGACCACGAAAGTTTCCTCAAACAAAAAAAAAAAATGCTTGGTGTGCACTAACAGAGAGGCCCGGGTCACCATGGAGTCATGCTTCAAGGCAACCCAGCTAAACTCAGCTGATCTTTGACCCCACTGGTAGTCATAACATAAACCAACGTCTAATTCCTCAACCAGGGAAACATCTCGCACGCATACACAGTCAGAAGGAGAAAAGTCTCAGACTGTAAAAAACAGACGTGGCACTGAGATCGGGAGGGGTTAGACTCCGGCTCGGCCAGCAGCCTGCTGTATATTATACAGAGAAATGCACCGAAAGCAAAAGAAAAACTCATCGTTGCTGAACATAGTGAAACTGGAAGTCAATTAATTATTTCAATTGCATTTTAATAATCAAACTGGAAGTGAAAGCACTGATTAATGAGGCTGGAAAAGAGAAATCAGACAGCTCTTTTCAGCATAGAAGTTTTCACGCAAGTATAGCAATAACGGAGATTAACTGATTCTATACAGCTTTTATATGCTCAGATAAATTCTAGATTTTTTTTCTCCAGAAGTATTAAAAATACGAGGACAAGACATGGAATGTTTTTTATATATATATATATATATATATATATATATATATAATTTTTCTCATTTAGTTCTAAATCCTAATATCTTTGTCTAATTTATTTCCCACTGAATTAAATCAAAACATACCAAATCATGGCTGATGGAGATGGAGAATCAAGTCGCATTAAATCAGTGTTTACGGCTTGTGGTTTACTTTTTTCAATTTAATTTTTAAAACAAAACAAAAAAAAAAGACCTTTCTAAAAGGTTTTTATACAATCTCATACATAGTCATCTTCATTTCCTATTCAAAAAAATAAATAAATGTCCCGTTTCAGATCCTATTATAATACTGGGGTGAATTATCAAATCATTTTGAGGTTTATGGTAATATCTGTCCCAGAAGATTTCTGGTGTAAAACAGCTTCATCCACTGCGCTGCGCAGTTTCCTGATAGAAAACCTGAATGTTTCCAATCAAACCACCAACTGTGGCACCAGAACGCTTCTTTGGGTCGTTCCCACCACACAAGTATTGCAAGTGCTCGATGCAACCAGTGGGTTAAAACCACAATCCTGACACAAGATTATAATAACAACAAAAAAACAAAAAAAACACAATGGATCAAAGAGGGATTTCCAAAGCTTTCCAAACCAACTGGGCAGTGAAACAGGTCCATTCAGAGTTCCTCAAGTGTGACAGATTACAAAATCAGGAGCAATAAAAATGCAGCTTTTCTTCTCTGTAGGAAACGCATTCAGCTTCTAATTCAGGGGTTGAAGGGAATTTGAGCAACTGTAGTTTTACGGGGAAATCGAATCTCCTTCCCCCCCCCCCGAAACGAGGGTAAGCCGGGTTAGTTGCTATTCAGCTGTACAGTGGGACAGCAGCAATGCAACAGCCTTAAACTCCCTATTAGGATAATCTCTTCAAAGTAATCTATTCTCTTTGCTTTTATGCACTAATATAAGGCTGAACGTAGCTTCCACAGAACCACTCAAGTGCAACATTTTGGTGGTTTGATTATAAACTTGCGGGGTTTTTTATGTCAGATGAATAAAGTACAAAATAACATATATATATATATATATATATATATATATATATATATAATATAGTAGCATATAATTCACCCAGAAATTATTTTTTATTTCTATCAGTTTTGTTTCGCATGAATAATGCCCCAATTAATAAACCTTTTAATCTCTTTAAAAATCAACAAACAAATGTCATGTTCTTAATTATCAAGCTTATCGTTTGTAATTTTTTTTTTCTTTTTTTTACAAACGATAAGCTTGATAAACTTGTTGATCCCAGCTACGTTCAGAGAAATATAATGCATTTTTCTATAAATTACTAACGATGAATTTTACAGGAGAGAAAAAAAAAACCTCTGAAATAGTGCATGTATATAAAAAGGCTATGCTAGTCTTCAAAAATGTCAGGCTTTTATCATGTGAGAAGAGGAAATACTCAAATATTTTCCACCTTTATTGTTAAATATACCCTCCACAAATCAACTTAAAGTGATAGAAATGTTAAATGGAGAAATATAACGTTTAAAAACTGGGAATAGAATGGTGTTAAACCATCATGAGCACGTCTCTTCAGGGTGTCAGGTTTGAGGTCAAAAACCTACTAATATGTGGAGCTCCTTCACCAAAATCCCTAGTTCCAGATGAAGCAATCCCAACATGATTTTCTTTTTTTTGTTTCACTATTTGGTAGAGGTGTGCCGATCGATCGGTCACCGATCATAATCGGGCCGATTTTCGTGAAAAAGTGCATGATCGGTGATCGG
>NW_015112744.1:319251-372021 GCF_001443285.1 Poecilia latipinna
GGGTGATCGGTATCGGTGTATCGGCCATCATGGGTGATCGGTATCGGCAGGAAAAAACCTGATCGGCACATCTCTACTATTTGGTGATCCTTATTATTATGTTATCATGACCACAATATGCCCATTTTCTGCTACTTCTTAAAAGCACCTGTGGGATGTGAAATGGAAGGTTCACATGTGCGATCAACATCAATGCTAATATAGGCCAAAATCTCTGAGGGATGTGGATGAATGTGTACCAGGATGTTGGGCTTTACTCCTGGTTAATCTGTGTTAATCTTGCTGCAAGTGTGAACTGAAGAAGAATCAAAAGCTGAACCTGAATCAAAACGTGCTTAAAGAAGTGGTTTGGTAGTTTTGCGCAGCTTGTACAGTAAAAGTAGCTCATTGAAGCTCTTCATGGTAAAACGGTAAAGGATTTGAAATCGTACAGGGCTTTATCAAGTCCATAGGACCCCAAAGTGCTCTGCACTACATTCAGTCATTCGCCTATTCACATGCTGATGGTGACAAGCTACTGGATAGTAGCCACAGCTGCCTATGACACCACCAGGCCCTCTGACCACCACCAGTAGGCAAGATGAGTGAAGTGTCTTGCTCCAGGACACAACGACAGGCGGACAAAACAGGAAGCGAACCCGCAACACACCTATTTTGGGGACTAACTCTTCAACCGTTGTCCCCACCGTCTTTATCAGTTATGTTTTTTATTTATCAGCTGAACTGCAAAGGGATACGTCACATGAAGGGCGTTTTTAAATGATTTATTCTCGTCTCATTTGTGTACATAACATCACCGTGGGTCTAAGATTTTTTTATACATCTACTTTGTTTGTCATGGCTGACCGAGACAAAAGCCTTAATGAGTTTGTCATCCGTCTCTGTTTCCTGAAACAGTTCATCACCAGCCAATCACAACTGTGAGCACCATCAGACAGGAAGTGAGATTATATCGTAGCAATGCTTTGATGTTTAAACAGCCGAACATGAGCTCATAGACTCAAAGCATCATTTTATGCAATTACAAAAGGGATACATGTGTGACATCTGTTCACTGGTGAGTGCTGCATTTAAAAATGAATAAATATAAGCCTATTCTCACTTTATTGTTTTCAGTGCTCTTCACTAGTCCATCTGCAGGAAGGAACTTTGATTGTTAGCTGATTATTTACGGCCTTGGAGGTAAACAGAATCCGAAGATGTTATTGCCGCCGCAATATCGACTCTCGAGGGACAGTGCTTGTATTCCACAACACCGCGTTGTTTATGACAGAAGGAAAATTAGCCGCTTTATTGTGTTGGGAGTTCGTTTTATTTTTAAAACTAGATCTGCAAATGAAGCAGTGACTTCACTCCTCTGCCACTTTCATTAACCAAAATGGCCCTAGCAGGCACAGAGCGAAGGCCGTCGTGCTCCAACAAATGTCATCCTGGCAAAGGGAAACCTCCTGGCTCCCGGTGCCAAGCATTCCCATTGATGGAAAGCCAGTTTGTGAGCGGCCCCAGTGGTATTTCAGCAGAGCCAAGTTGACTCGTGCTAATAAGAGCAAAAGGCGGCTGCGTAATAATCTGTCTTTCTTGCCCGTTTTGGCCAATAACTGCATGTTTTGCCAGTTTATTATTCCTGCTGCCTCAGAGGACTTGTTTGATGGCACGAAGACGTAGCGACAGATAAGCCGGGGGCGGGGAGGGGGAGGATGCGGTAACCATCTGCATGGAAACCGCCGCTCAACAGACACAACTGAAAAACCTCTAACAGAATAAAATGAAACTCAACCTACTACGAGGAAAAAAAAAAAAAAAAATAGGGAGGAGCCAAAATGAAAACAAACAAACCACAAACCTGGAGCTTGCCTCCTGCCTGAGATCTGATGTAATGCCTCCAAAAGTGTGTTTGTGTGCCAGAGGGCTGTGATGTTACATTATTTCAGTGACAGTGGGACCCTCCAGTGGTCTGTGGGAAGGCCGGTGCGAACCCCGCTGATAATCTCTTGTTGTGTTCGCCATGACGGCGTGCTTATCAGCAGTGATGCTCTGGTGCGGCAGAAAACCCCCACGCGACATCGTACAGGAGGATTTGTCGCATTCCTTTCTCTTAATGTAGTTTGACTTGCCAAATGAGTTTAGCCTCGGTGCCAAATATTACAGCAGGAAACCACTTGGAATTTCCTTCATGACAGGAAGGCCACAGAGCATACGGCACCTCTTATTTTCACTCAATCAACTGAATATTCTACTTGCAAAATTATCTCGTATTGATTTCTTCCACTTAAAACTACAGTAGATATGGTTAGCCTGTTTGTGTCTCCTCTTTTGCATCAATGTTTACATCAGATTTCAAATAATTGTTTTATATTTTACGCACTTTATGCTAAGGTTTTATCAAAATACAAGTATAGTCTGTTCAATCTATACCATGCAACTTCCATTTCTTTGCTTCACAATCTTCTTAAAACTACAGATGTCGCAGTACTTTGTGCACCTTATTCCGCCAAGTTTTCCTTTCGCTCAACTTTTCACTGATTTGCTGAAATCCATCACTTACAGATGCAAGAATCTTTGGCAACAACCATATGTTATTTTTTTAAATTGGTTTTATGTAATAAATTAAAAACAAACAAAGCAATTTAGTAAAAGAAAAAAGTAAAAACTTGATAAAACCTTAAACTTTCCTATTTTTATCCGTTTATAGAAGATTTTTTTTTTAAATCTACTTTTTTTAAGTCCTATATAAAACACTAAAATTCTATACTGAATCCCAAATGCGCATTGAAAATACTGTTAAGACTGGAGTTCATATTGCTTGTGCACAGTCTTCTTCCACACTTTCACAAACCAGCCACCATACAACTGGTGATCAATTTTTACACCGTTTTTAATTAATTCCAGCAAATGTGAAAAGTTCCTCTATCAAGTTTTAAATATGTAATTATATTTATGTGATTACATCCTAACAAACTTCAATGTGTATTTTAAGTTGAAGAGAATTTTTCTTTAGTCCAAGTATGTGGATCAATTATGCGGCAGGCCGTGAGAACCAGGGTCGGAAAACGCTAATCAGGCAGACGACAGGAGCGTTTGCATTTCACGGAAAATATGGGACGTGAAATTCAAACGACGATTTATCATCTCCGGTGTCCAGCGCACCCAAGTTTACAAGACAAAATAAATCAATAAAAATAAAAAGATGAAAGGGGAAAAGAGAAAAGAAAAAACAGTGGCAACAAGGATCAGTGACCTGCAACTTTTAGGGACGTTACTCCCTAAACGCTACAAAAGCAACCATTGGTTAGCAGGGCTTCATAGAACTTGGCACCTGCCGATTCAGCCATTTGATTCAGTTGAGTTGGACACGTCTAAAGTGTCAGTGCAGTTTGATACTCCTGCAGGAGGCAGTTATTGTTGCTTTTTGCATCACCTTTTTTCGTCCACTTATCTTTCTATTAGCTATCTTTATGTTAACAGCAACCTTTTTCCAGCGCCCATCCCTTTCTAATACTGAGAAAGCTCTGCCACTGCACAACCTCTTACCCACCAGTTTCAAAAGCGAAACAACAATTAAGGCTTTTCCAAACATAGCGCTGGTGTCATGTCAGCGGCATTTCTCGTACCAAGACACCACAACAAAGATCCAATCAAACTATGTTCATTATCCACCGTTTTACTTCTAAAGCCATCCCAGGGAGACAGATGTGAAACTAAGCCTTTCGTGCGCGGACATCTCCTGACACGTTGGATTTCCCAGCATCCCGCTTGCCTCTCCACACTCTGACATCACTGAACATCAGAAACGGAGCAGAGAACAGAGTTACATAAGAATATGCTCTACCGATTCTAAGCGCTGATCGCTCACGCCCTACCGCATAGTAGCAGGTGATTTAGAAAGGAGGAGAGGAGAAAATAAGACGCACAGAAAAGGTCGCGGAGAGAGAGGCCCCTCTGGAGAGCGGCATTCTAGGAGGGACCGAATAAGGTCACCCTCATCTCCTGCAAGGAGTCACGGCCTTGAGGAAAAGAGGAGGAGACGAGGCCAAGTCACATGGGGCTCCATCCATCCTCATTTTTCCTCACGCTACCCTGTTACATCACTACGTGAGAAACCAAGCCAGCATTTTCCGAGTGTTTTCCCTGGAAGCGTTGAAACATTTCCTCACCAAAAGAAGAACAAGACCTACATATTGACTTGTGGATTACAGAATATTAAAGACTAGCTCTGAAAGGCGCGTTAGCTGCCACTTGCTGGAAAATATTCAACGGATTATTCTATAGGAGAGCAATATGCGATTGACAGACCTGTATAGGGTTAATCATCAACCCAGAAGTAGAAAGACTGGATTTATACTGATGGTTAATGATTAATGAGGAGGTATCAGGGGCAGGACATAAAAGTGAAGCCATATAGACTGAATCCATTTGGTTTTAATGCTCATTCTGCCATTTGCTTTCTACCGTTTTCACCTTGCAGGGTTAACGACGCTCCGCTAAGGCGCATCCGTTGCATGCTGAATTCGGCCGCGGTGGCAGCACGCGGCGTGTAGATTGTCACCATCTCTCTGCACACTCCAAAATGAAATTAATGCAGCACTGCTCAGAGAGCTCACACCCTTTCAAGAGTTTGAATTGAGTGCTAACACTGAGCGATTTAATTATTACACAGCCTGTGGTGCAGGGACAAGGACTTTTAAAGGGGAAACAGTTGCAAATGTGTGAGGCCAATATATTTCTGATCTGCATTTATGATGCCATTGATTTCTCTGAGGAGTCTCCTCTGGTCCGGGTTAGGGAGACGGCGACGGGAGGGAAAGCAGTAAGCGCTACCAAATTTTCCCCTGGCAACATTAAAATCTTCTCTGAATTCATGATGGGAAAAACTTGCAAGAAGGTGGGGTCTCTCTGTTATTCAATAAGCTTAATGCTTTGCAAAAGTATTCATAATAAACTTCACATTTTGCTACATTGCAACTACAAACCTTAATGCATTATATTAAAACTGTACTTGACATACACAATATGATGCGCAATTGGGGAGTAGAAGGAAGACGCATGGCTTAATACATTTTCTAAAATACAAATCTGAAAAGTTTGACTTGCATAGTTCACCCCCTTTTACTCTGACACACCTAAATAATATCCAATGCAACCAAATGACTTCAGAAGTCACTTAAGTGGAAAAGCATGCATGTATTTTTGTGTAATTTAATCTCAGTCTGCAGAAAACCACAGCTGAGAGAACCGGTTGGAGGGAAAACTGTTGGTCACGTATTCCGCAAACCTCGACTTTATGGAATATTGCAAAGGAGCAGATTATGTATGGTGACGGCAGCATCATGCTGTGGAGATGCCTTCCTCCAGCAAGGGCAAGGCTATCTAAAGGTAACAGCAAAGATGATTCAACTAAACACAGGGCAAAGTTTGTTTAGCAAGGAGAGGGATGCTGGGCAGCAACAGAGGGCAATCCTGGAAGAAAACACGCTTAAGGCTGCAAAAGACTGATTCATCTGTCAGCAGGCCAACAGTCCCAAGCATGCAACCACAGCTACTACGGAAAGGTTTAAATCACAGCAAGTCTATGTCTGAGAATGACCCAGTCAAAGTCCGGGAATGAATACAAGTGCACGCCAAACTACTTGGATTCCATTTTCAAACAATTTTAAACTTCACGTCATTTTCATTTTACTTCTACTTCGCAATTATGCATCGCGTTAGTTTATAACACTTAACCCTATAGGAACCAGTTTAAAGTCTGGAGTTGTAACTTGAAAAAAAAAATGTCAGCGAACGTAAATGCTTTTGCAGGGCTGAGGAATTCAATAAAAACGACAGACTGTGAGCATTACACGACTCATTATGCAACATGCAGCACACAACCTTTTAGAGAACCTTGTGACTAAATGCAATTTACATTTAAGTTAGTTTGCATCTATAGAAAACATCGTTAAAGAACTGGACACAGAACTACAACTAAAGCGTTTTTCAGATGTTCATAGAACTATTTCTACTGCTTCTGATAGAAGGAAACTTTTATGAAATATTAGAAAACTGAGCAGCCCGACAGCGGTCTGCAGCATTTCGTGAGTGGGTCGATCTGCCTTCAAGTGTGTGCACGTGTGCATGCGTGAGTGGACCATGCGCGCCCCGTAGTACAGCAGGCGGTTCAGTCCAAGTCCGGGCCCAGAGAGCAGCACCCGATCCCGGCGTCACAACACCAACCAGAGCAGGGCTCCAACTAGCGCTCCGCAAGCGGCGAAGTGAGAGTTAAATAACAGAAGGAGCGTTCAATACGCCGTGTGAATGTGCGAGTCCGTATGCGTGCGCGTACGAGTGGGTGTGCGTCGGCCGCAGGGCTGATCTGTCAAACCAGCCCGGGCTACACAAGCTACCGCCGCCGAAGCGCCTGCAGACCACGCTGCCACGGAGGCTTCGAACCCCCCCCCCCCCGAAAACAACACTTACCGTCCCACCGTTTCCCCGCGCGCCGTGGACCCCACGTTGTCCTGGGAATTGGGTCATGAGGCGGAAACGAAGCGGGAGAAAAAGTCAGCCGGGTTCCTCCTGGGTTGCTGTAGAAAGTGTGTAACGGCGGGGCTGGGTTGCCCCCCCCCCCCCCCCCCCACGCCACACCTCCGCTCTCCGGAGCTTCGGTCCGCCGCCTGGCCGCTACTGCCGAGCCTCGTACCGTTTAAAAACAGACTCTCCTGTCCGCTTTCCAACGACGCTTCCTAGTTTGATTCCTGTTTTGTTGTCCTACAGTCACGTTTGGATGAACTGCAACGACCGTGCGCGTGTGGAGTGGAAAGAACCAAAAAAGAAACAGTACGCTTGTCGCTCCTCCCTCCGTTGCACTGTGTGCTGTACAGTAAGAGGAGCCGCACTTATTAAAACTATCTACTGCTCTCTACAGGACCCGCGCTGCAAAACACGCACCGACACGTCCGGGACGCTCACAGGTGACAGGCGGAGCATCCTCCTCTCGACTCGCCTCTGCGGTCCTTATTTATTGACTTCATCATGACTGAGCTCAAACCTGCTCCTCCTCCTCCTGCTGCTGCTCTTCTGTTTGGTAGATACTGTATAGGTCATCTCGGATTTTGGCAGATAAAAAGAAAAAAAAAAAAAACGTCTGAGGAAAGGTCAGTTAGACGGAGGCCTTTAGTTAAAATCCGTGGTTTTTACAAACTCTGACTTTTTAAAGCGATTGTCAAGAAATAAAAAAAGATTTTTTTTTTTTTTTTTTTTGTCGTTTAGAAATATATTTGGGATCATAAAAAAACGGGGGGTTTTATTTGTCATGATGTGTTTGTTTGTTAGTGGGCCCAAAATGCAGACAGGAGCTGGGAGCGCGGATTATACTGAATGTTATCTAGCGATAAAACTGAAAACTTACACACACAAAAAAAACAGTGAACACTGGGAGCCAGAGGCAAACAAAAACAAGAATCCAGAACACAAAGCCAGCAGGATAAGCCGAGGGAAGCAACGAGGTCTTACAGGAAGAGTCACCAAGGAGGGATGAGAAAGAGGTGATTAAATTCTTGGAGTGTGAATGGTGGAACAATAGACCGGGCTAATTAACTAACAGGTAGCAGGTGTGAGAGGAGAGAGAACAGAAGAACGAGGAAAATTAATCTAACATTAAAGAATAACTAGACTTAAGAAACATAATTAAAGGAGAGTAAGAAAGAATGACTTGACAAAAGAAATAAACATAAACCAGAGTCACTAAAAAAACAGAGGGGGTGGGGGGGTCTGATCTAATGAAAATAAGAAACTGAGGAACACAGAAATAAACAAACTCCAAAATAACTCAAATAAAGCAAGATCCTGACATTATTTTCCTTAGCAAAACAACAATACAAATAGCTATAATTAATAGTCACTCGATCGTGGCAGTACATTCCTAACTGGAACCACAAAATGCTTTTTTTTTTCTCAAGAAAGCGTAATCTGAATAGTTTTATGTATTATTATCATTATTATGCGCTTTCATTACGTGTGTCCTTTTTTTAATTTATATGTAAATTTTTTTTCTCTCTTTATCACACTGTTTTGTTTTTGGACCACTTTTATTAGTTACCTGTAAATTGCCACATTTTTCTTTGACTATGTGAAAAAAAATTGTTATATCACTCAATTTCAACAATAGAAAACAAGGAAACACTCAGATTGGCAAAAAAAAAAAAAGGCTTGGAATCCATAAATGTTTAGATAAAACTGAAAATATGGAACTGGTTTTGGGGTGGGGAAAAAATAACCATTAAATGTTGATGAAAAAATAAAAATAATAACTCTGTAAAGAAATACTGAGTCATTTGTCCATGGGTATCAGTGTGTGTGTCCATGTTTTGTTTTTGTTTTTTTTTTGTTCTGTATGTCTTTTTTGGAAGATGCAAGTCAAATCAAATAAAACATTATTGCAATTATTGTTTTTTTGTTTTTTATGAAAGAGACAATGCAGATCTATGTTAAAGTCTGCTACTTTCATTAATTTGTTCATTTTATTTGTCATACACCTACTCACGTTTATCATAAAACAACTTTGACAATGTCATTCCGTGATATTACAGAAACATTGAGATGCTTGTAGTAGTTGTCACTGAAGAGGACATCTGGTCTGGAGACTGGATGGATGAATATGTGAATAAGTGGAAGGACAAACAGATGGATAATAGCCCTTCTCTGTGAATTTATTCCCAATGCAGAACATTGGAAATATGGAGGAGCATCTGGGATGTTTGGGACTTTGGTTTAGGTTTACCATTCAACAATATGACTCAAGCCAAAACCTCCAAAACATGGCAAAAGGGAATACTGGATTCTTTTCCAAATTTCTTAAAAGCTAGTTGTTGTTGTTTTCATGCAAAGAGCTGGAGAGCTTTGTTTATTATGTGCTAAAACAACCCCAATGACTGAACAAACAAAAATATATATATATATGAGCTGATAAAGTCAGCAGTAAATATTCAATTTCTTTTCTACATTGTTGTGCTGGACTTATGTTGTTTAGTGTGATGTTTACTTTTAATGACATCATTAGAGGCATAGTGTATTACTGTTGGAGGGAAATGTGTAATCAATAAAGGTTATAGCTTAGTGTATATTTCCCCTCTATAAAAAAATAAAAACAAATGCCAAGTCAAACTCTGGATGAGAAGCACAGTCACTCACACTGACAGAGTGTGTTGCTTTGAAAATCTACTGTGTGTACATATACGTCTGCTATTAAATTGTCTCCATATACAGCTTTGGCAATTGTTTATGGTCGTGCAGTGCGGCATTTACGGCTTAAATCATCAGCATGCGATATAAACAGTTTTTTCAGCCACGTTACAATATTAATACTGATGGTGTTTTGTCTCCATTAGAGTTCAGATTAAAAGCGGATTAAAACACAATCTGTTTGGGTTGGAGACCAGATTAACCTTTTGACTTATAAAAACAGCGATCCCGTTTAAGCCCTGAAGTCCCCTGATTTTATTACTTTTAAATACACATAGCTGAAATACATGTCCTTCAGATGAGTTACTAATGATACAGGTTCTGTGATTACTGTATGTGCAGCGCCTTCCAGACACACTCTCCTTTTCCGTTTCGATTTTACGTGTATGTAGTGAAATTTTATGCGATTTAAAACACTAATGTGAAGTGGAAGGAGCAGTTCAAGTTCTTTTAAGTTACTTTATTTTGCACATATAAATCTGAAAAGTATAGCATAGTCTTCCAGTCACCCTTGCTTTGATGCCTTTGAGTAAAAATCCAGTGCAACTAATTGCCTTTAGAAGTCTGCTAAGAAGTCGATGGTGTCTATTTCTGTGTGTGATTTAATCTCGGTATAAATCCAGCTGCTCTTAAAAAGCATCAAATGTTTCTTATAGGCCATTAGTGAACAAACTGCATCACAAAGACCAAGGAACACACCAGACAGATCAGTGATGAAGCTGAGGAGAGATTGAAAAAAGTTTCGGGCTGCAATGCAGTATCCCAAGTGTTAAACATTTCATAAAGCTCTGTTCCGTCTGTCATCTGAAAATGGAAAGAGCATCTTACAGTAAACCTACCAAGACATGGCTTTCCGCTAAACTGACATGTTTACCTGCCAGGAGTCCCATGGTAATCTCAGAGGAGCTGCAGAGATCCACAGGTCTGGCCAGAGAATCTGTAGGTTGGACAACTGTGTGTCCTGCACACAAAAAAACAACAACAAAAAAATCAACCCTGACCTTTGTGGAAGACTGTCAAAAAGAACAAATATTTTTGAAAGAAGTTCACGAGAAATCCATTACAAACCATGTAATAGATGCAGCAAGCATGTGGAATAGACGCTCCGGTCAGATGAGACCAAAAGTTAAGATTTTGACTTGCATGCAAAATACTGTGTGGTTGAAAGTATCTCCGCTAATCTGCTACCAAACTTAGAAACGTAATGTTATGCATATAACTTCTGTTCCCTGAAGGAGAGGAACGAAGTATAACACATAGTGTATGGGATATCACGCCCCCGCGTGGCCTAACTGAAGACACCTTTAATCACGCCTTTAGGCAAATGACATGTGATGACGGGTGGCAGGCCCCGCCTGCATATAAACACACCCTCATCACAGTCATTATTCAGTTCGATGGCCGCTCTTCACCGAGCCAAGCTGAAACAGCGGGGCAGAAAAAGGTGTTGTACCTCGTTCCTCTCCTTGAGGGAACAGTAGTTATATGCATAACATTATGTTCCCAATCAGTCGATTCACTCGGTACAACACATAGAGTATGGGACATATGTACACACCCCGCGGAGCAGCCATCAAACCTGAGACAGATGCACTGACCATGACTTTGCTGGCCAGCGAGGGGCCACCAGAATCAAGGATAGGCCCCATCTGCGTACTCTGTCCAGTACTGGCAGAATCATTTCCACTGGGGGAAATGCATACAGAAGCACATTGGGCCATGGGTGAGCCAGGGCATCCACTCCCAGTGGAGCGCTGTGATCCATTATGGAAAAGAATAGGGGACAGTGGGTGTTGGCTTTGGCGGCAAAGAGATCCACTGAAGCTTTGCCGAACCGTTGCCAAATCTGCACCACCACGGATGGATGCAGTCTCCACTCCCTCACCAGTGGGCCTCCCCTGGACTGAAGATCCGCCCCCAAATTCAGGTGCCCAGGAACATGAGTTGCTCTGACAGACAGAAAATGAACGCTGCACCACTGCAATAGTTTGTGAGACAATTTCAGCAAAGGAAGTGAATGAGTGCTCTCTTGTCTGTTTATGTAGGACACCGCAGTGGTGTTGTATGACCTTATCAGAACATGTTGGTTCATCTGAACCCTGCAAAAATGCCTCAGAGCCAGCAGGACCGCCCGCAACTCCAGGTAGTTTATGTGGAGCTTTGATTGGGTTAATGTCCAGACCCTCCTCACCTCTACGCCATCACATATTGCCCCCCACCCCTTCAAAGAGGCATGTGTGGACAACTCATTGCGAAAGGACACCCTGCCGATTGGAGACCCACGGTACAGCAGTCCGGGCTCCCTCCACGGTCGAAGGGCTGACATGCAAGCACCAGTTATCGCCAGCCTTCTGTGCAGGTGCCGTGACTGCTCAGCCGGTGAGAGCGTGTCCAGCGCTGCATCGGACGCATTTTTAACAGTCCGAGCGGCACCACTGCGATCATGGAGGCCATCCTTCCTATCAGTTGTAAGACAGTCCGGAAGCGCAGTTTGCACCCCAACTGAAACTGCGCAAGGAACCGATGAAACACGGTCACACGGTGCTCTGAGAGACAAGCTCGAGCTGACAGGGAGCATATTTCCAGCCCCAGGAATGAGAACTGTTGACTCGGGTTCAGTGAACTTTTCTGAAAGTTTACCGAGAATCCCAGGGCTTGAATGTGGGACAGCACCTGCGGCAGCTGCTCTGCAGCTTGCTCTCTGGAACTGGCTATTAAAGCCCAGTCGTCCAGATAAGCTAGAATGCGAAATTCCTTTTCTCTGAGAAGGGCTAGTGCTGCCTCCACAATTTTCGGTGATTCTGATCTCATTTAAGAGGGGGGTCAGATGGCTATCAGGAGGCATCTGAGCTCCTAGCTCGGACAAGCACATAGCTTGATAACTTTGAAGCATGGTGGCCGAGCTCAGAGAGCGAGCAGTGGTTGCTTGAGCGCGATAGGTCTTCTCCAACTGAGAAACTGCGGAAAACCTGCATTGTTTTGAGGGCAGGGTGGCAGAGCTGCCCACACCCTGGTTGTATGATGGCGCCAGGTAAGCTGCAAAGCACGCCTCCATTGGTGGTAAATTAACCAGACCCGCTTTGTCGGCACCCTCCAGGTCCACGTACTGCCTGTAGCCAGGCACTGCAACAAGCGTGGACAACGGTTTGTTCCAGGACGACTTTAGCTCCGAGACAAAATCTGGGAACATGGGCAGGTGATTTTTAACTGCAGCCGGCTCCGTCGGAAGGTAGGATCCAGTGAACCAGGAGGAGGAGGAGGAAGGGTCGACAATTCGAAGTCTAACTTATTAGCTGCACGACAGCAAAGGAACGATGTGTCGTCTTGACCCACAGGAGAGGCGGCGACCGGACAGACACTGGCTCGCGGAAAAGTCGTTGTCATCGTCTTCTGAAAGACTGTGACCTTCCAGGCCGATGTCTAGCACATCATCATCACCCTGAGCCTCGAGATGATGGTGAGATGGCGCTGCGTCCTGCACCATTTCGGCTAACCCGTCCACATACTCCATATGGTCTACCCAGCTGGAAGTGGAAGCCTTAGCCCCTCCGTCCTCGTCAGACTCGGACGAAACCGGATTCATAGACTCGGAGAGCATGGGGTCTTGTTGTGATATGGTAGCCTCTCCCAGCACTTTCTGCAAAACTTGACCCGCCGTTCAAGCGTGGAGCGCCGAAGCTGGCTACAAAAAGCACAAGCATCCGGCTCCGACAAAGCTCTTCTGGCATGGACAATTCCAAGGCAGACGGGACATGCTTCGTGTTGGTCTTTTTCGTGAAGCATGAAGCCGCACTCCTGAGGACAGGGGCGAATGGAAGACTTCTGCTTCGCCATTTTTTGCTTCGTGCTCATCCCGAACCACGAAACCAAAGAAAATAAAAATAGACAAATGAGAAAATACAACTAGCGTTCAGCGGGCAGACACGCTAACCAGCAGGCAGCAGTAGCTAACACCAACAGGAGCAGTTAAGCTAGTTTTGGAAAAACAGAAAAACAAGAGCGATGCTAGCTAGCAGCAGCTAGAAAGCACGGGTTGGAAACTACGTATTGTCAGCGAGGTGAAGAGCGTAAGAACTGAATAATGACTGTGATGAGGGTGTATTATGCAGGTGGGGCCTGCCACCCGTCATCACACGTCATTTGCCTAAAGGCGTGATTAAAGGTGTCTTCAGTTAGGCCACGCGGGGGCGTGATATCACATACTCTATGTGTTGTACCGAGTGGATCGACTGAAAGGGAACTAACTGTCTTTGGTAAATATAGCAGCATCTGCACCATGATATGGGGATGTTTTTCCTCAGGAGGCCTGAGGAATTGCTGGTCAAAGTCAATAAGGACATGGATGTTGGAAAAAAAACGGGTTATGGTTCAGCTTCCAAGAGGAAAACAACCCTAAACATAAAGCCAGAGCAATGGAATGACTTACACCAAAGCATGTTTATGTGTTAGAAAGGCCCGGTCAAATTCCAGCCATAAATCCAACTGAGATTGTTTATGAAGCCTTGGAAATTTTTATGATCATAGAAATTCCTGTCCAGTCTGACTGTGATCGAGCCTTTTTGTTTGAAATACGGCCTGAAACAAACGTGATTTGTATTAAAATGGGTTACTCCTAAAGTTCCTTTGATTTTCTTTGCATCATAAACACTAAAGACCCTTTCTGTCCAGAAGAAGATAGTAGCGATGCCTTTATTGTAAAATATCTACTGTGTTGTGGGTCAACATATGCAGTATTCGTTTAGGTGTAAGATGAGACCAAAGTGACTTTGTTTTTGTCTTTTGCAATGAACCTAATAATTATTAAACCTTTTATGACATTCAAAATTGCATTCATTTTTATGGACCTCGTATAAATCAAAACTCAAGGCTGTGTGGATTTAAATCAGACGGGAGCAACAAACAGATGAGCCTCAAATCCCTCTTCGAGGCCAGGCCAAAGTATTTTTTACTCTTAAAAAAAAAACTATTTCAACAAACCACTCAAAGAGAGTATTAGCCGTGCTTCTGTTCTCAATTTAATCAACATTCTTGCTTTCAAAAGGCACTTAAACTGTTCAGCTTTTCACTAATTGCATGCAAAGGCGGGTTTATAGCTACACCTGTGACATTTGCCACTTGATCCACCCTTTGAGAGACTACAATGACAAAGAGCAGTCTTGAACCTGTCTGAATATGAATGCAGAACCTGAGCCCCGTCATTCAGAGTAACATAACCTCTCTGCAAACTTTGAATGTTTAGTCTGACGGACAACACTTCCCGGCTCGGCCCGCTCTCTGCAGAATGAATTCCACTTTTTTCCTCTAAGTTGCAGTGAGCAGTGAGAGTTAATCTAACAAATGGCTGTCAGGCCTGATACCAGAGAGGCTCTGCTTTGAATAATGGATCAGTCCATCTGCAGTTCTCGCTTAATTGCAGTAGTACAGAGTCTAATCACTGATAAAGATCTCTGTTAAATAAAGCGAATGTGTTGTTCCCTGATTTAAACTGACAGTGTTAAAGGTTAGAAGGTTAGAACCTTGATAATTGCCAAATGTATTTCTGGAGAAAAGCAACATACCGCACTGAATTGTTTCACTTTGTGAGTTTCCTCTCCCCAGCATCACTTTGCAATCGATTCTGGGGCGCCCAAGGCGTTCCATGAAGACCGAAACTGAGAATATTCAAAACCCTCACATAACACAGACTGGTATCATCCCCGTTCTCCCCTTTCAGAGCTGCTGTTTTCCAACACTTTCTTGCCACCAAGAAGGAAATCCATTTCAACGGTCTCTCTGAATTTCAACCATCCTCAAGTTTTTTTTTTTCTTTTCTTTTTTTGCTTTTGGAAAAACAGAAGCTCGAGTGCATTTGAAGCTGTGTTGGAAAATGTGTCTTAGCATTTTTATTTTCTTCATCCAAAACGAACTCTACGCAGTCTCACTGCCCTGACGGCAGCGTACTGTGGGAAACGAGCTTGCCTCCAGCTGATCAGAGCTGGAGGCAGCAAATACCAAGAACTAAGAATCATTTTTTTACATGGAACTGATTAAACCAGCCTATGTGAAAGACAGATGTGAGGTGGTGGTTGTGATATTTTTTCTCTGTTGTAAAAAGCTGTGGAGGTAGAACCTGGGTATAGGAAAGATAAAAAAAAAATAATAAAAAAATGGATTCCAACCAAAAGATGAATAAAATAATTTTACTGGCACTGTGAATCACTGTCTTCTCTCATAAAAGCCTCTTTTAGCATTTTATAGCATTTGGTATGAGAGGTGCTCGATATTCAGGATTCTTTTGACATTTTTGGCCCAGGAATGTATGTAGGAGTGTATATACGGGAAATTACATATACAGACAAAATATTTCTCAGCTGGACTGCCGAATAAAGAAAATAACAGGACAAACAAAACTGGAGCTACAACCACCTGGATAGTAATATCCCAATTTTATTCTTTGCTAACCATCGGAAGGCACCTTCTGAAACTTAAGGAACAAGGAGAGAGAAGAAACCAACCTTATGAGCTGTATTTTTTTTATTTTTTATTTTTAATCTAATGTGACAGGCTGCACATCATCAACTCATTGATTGAGATAATAAGCTCCTACAGCTGCACCTGGTGCGTGTGAAAAATTACCTGCCCCATGTTCTACATCGTCTCATGCAACAACTATGCCCCCCGCTGTGAGCCAATCACTGGATCCTACGACCTCTACAATTTTAATTTCCAATGTTTTAATTTTTTATATAAAAAAAAACAACAACAACAAAAAAAAAAAACGGAATTGAAAGACAACACAAGTCGAAATACAATAACTGTGATTTTTCTCCCTGACAGAACTATATTTATTTTTTGTTTTTTTTAAAATGAGGAGAAAAGTGGCGGTTGTCTTGGGAAATAATTGTTTTAACAACAAAACATTTTTTTCCTGGGTGTTATTGCCAAACTTTACCTTTTCATGCATAGAACATGCCAAGAGCTTTCAAATGTATTCAAAGAACTTTCAAGGAAGTGTTTTGTAAAGAGAACTAAGTTAAACAGTCACAAATTGGCACTTTTTTTTTAAACCCACGTGCAGAAATACACGTTTTCCATTCTTGTTTTCAGTCAAAGATATTATAAAAAAAGACAGAGATTATGGCAGAGGAAACATTCCTCAATCTTCCCTGAAATTCTACATTTGTTCAAGTGAGGAGATATTCATTCTGCCATGGAAGAAAAACTCATTACCAACACCGAGGGCTGCAAATCTTAAGCGAGTGTGCACGGGAGAGAGGAATTACAAACCATTCCTTATGGGGGAACATATGTTCTGTTCACTTTATAGGGAAAGGATCATTATTTTACTTTTGCAAAATATAAAATACTAAAAAATTGAGAACATGATCATTGTAAAGAGAACGGCTAAGGTTTCTCTGAAAAAAACATATATTTTTTATTATAAAACATGAATTCACAAGAAAACAAGGCAAATATGACTTTATACATCTGCTAAATGCATAAAATCAGATGAACACAGTATCTAAAATCTCATTTTTCTCAGACTATATTTTATGACACATTCAAACCTGATAAAATATGATTTTTGAAAAAGGTACCTTACTAGTAATGCATCCAACTTTAAAAGATTAAACTGTGTCTCTTTTTTTGCGATTTTCTGACTATTACGGTATTTTCTAGCCTTTCCACCTGAAAGTGTTAAATATTGTTCCGAGTTGTCAAGAGCATACATCATTTATGAAAACGGACACGAAGCCCACACGAAAGCAACAGTCGCATGCATCACAGAGCTGAGAAGTTATTAGGATCTTGTAACATTGAGGTCTATGCCAAGCCCAGAAACAGTTGCATTTTTTATTCAACAGAAGCATGAACACAACATATTGCATGCCAATTAAATAAGAAATACATAAAACCCTCCAGTTATTTTTTTATATATATATGTAATTAGCATCCTGAGTAAATGACTAAGAATAATTTGTTACAGTAAGCAATTCTCAGCTTTTGTGATACCATTAAAATTTTAATGTAAACTAACAGCCTGCTTTCATGGGATTAGGTTTACCTAGGGGAAAACTTGTAAAAATTATGGAGACTGTCTGTGTTGTTAATCCTGTGCAAATTGGCCATGTCAATTTGTAGTAAGTAAATTGCGGGGGAATTTTTTTTTAAATTCCCCCGCAATTTACCTACTACAATTGCTGAACTCAGAGATCCTGTGGTAACACTAATCAGGCGTGTTTTTTTTTTTTTGTTGTTGTTGTTGTTTTTTGTTTTGTTTAAATGGCACATTTTTGTTTGCTTTTGGCTAATAATGGAAGTTGCACTGGAGTGCATTGAAAACCTTTTGGGTCGCCTGCCAGCAAAACCGCTTCGACTTGAAATATGGTGTTAAAAACTGTGCTGACTGGACAAAACACAGTGGACACAGATCAGCAGATCTCAGCTCCCCACGTTACCACAGTCATCACTGACTGGGAACTTCTGACGGGATCTCGAGCGACATCGATCCGATGCCTCCTCTCTCGAATAGCTTCAGACTCTGAATTGAAAATGAAATGCAAAATGTTTCTTTTAGCTGAAAAGATTACTTTGGATGACTAAGCAACGGTCTAGTTCTTTTTCTTTCTTTCTTTTCTTCCTTTTTTTTTTTTTCATTTGCCCAAATACAACGCCAACAATGTCGTCTCTGATTCAGGTATTGGTTCAGTACAAAGAAGGCGACAGCTACAGGCCGTACGGATTCTGACTCTAGATGTAGTCCATGCTTTGTGAATCTGCCCCAAAATAATGGGCTTTGGTTTATAATCCTCCCAAGGTTGTGTTAATACTTGCTGCTTTTGAATCTTTTTTTCCCAAAAAACTTTTAATTAGGACGCATGGATACAACACTGATCAGCCAGTTTCCTTAGTTTTGATCCTTTTGCAGATAGTGTTCTTCTGAATGGTGCAGGTGACTGTCAGACAGTCATAAAACACTTCTCTGAATTTGAGGTTTTAATTAGCTGTGGTTTATTATTATGAAAAAAAAAACACAAAATATATTTCTTCCATGTTTCTGGAGCTTGCATATAAGTGTTACTTTTTGATTGAATTGCAATAAATGCACAGTTAAGAAAACAATGTAGTGTAAAAACAATTCACCTTGCAAAGGCAGCCTGTGTGCATGAGGAATGCTAATGAGCCTGAAAAAAAGCAAGTTTGCCGCTAAGATTGCTGTCGCAAGCATCAAAAGGTTTGAAATTGGACTGCACAATAAGTCGAATTCAGCTCCAAATAACTGGAATAAACTTCCTGTCTTGCTACTGTGCTTTCCTCGTTGACTTGCTCGTTCAATATACTCCACCAATGTCCTGTCCTTTTGTAGTTTCAGAGCTATCTGTATCTATATATATATATATATATCTCATCTTTAAAAAAAAGAAAAAAAAAATCCTGGAACTCATTTTCCACCCGTCTCGTTTTTTTTCTTCTTTTTTTTTTGTGCTGCACTCCTTATGACGCTGACTCATGTTCAGTAGGAAATTTACATTTCAGACCTATTTCTCATTCTATCTATTTTTTTTTTTTTTCCGTCCTCAAAGGGAGCCACACTTTGATGTCCCTTAAATCTCATTACAGCCGGGACTCGGCAACAGCAAAGACTGATTTCCCCTGGTTTTCCGGTGGTAGGGAGGAAATGATGGGAGGCAAAAATCCCCATGGAGCTCAATCTGAAAGGATGAGGCTGGCCGTGAAAGAAACCTTTTGAAACTCATGCGGCAAAGTGTCTCACGCCATCATGGAGGCAGACGTTATTTAGCAGTGATTAGCAACACCCAGTGTTACATTTTCAGAAGGTGGCTGATCTGCATAACAGAAGGAAAGTCAGACACGTGCTTCACAAGAGTTTCACACAGACATGTCACTTACAAGAGCAAATATTTTATCTGCACACATTGCCTGTACGCAACATGTTAACCACGGTATATTCGTACAACATTAGTGTAGCGTTTCCAAAACCTTTTGAGTCACGAAAGCCTAACCTGCATAGATGGGCTATAGAGAAAGGGATCAGAACTGACTTGGTTTTGTTTGCCAGAACGGGGAACTTCTTGGGATCAGTCAGGCAAAAAACGTCCAAAGCTCAGTTTTAGACCATCCTTTTTATGTCTCGCCATGGGACAGCCGCCATTAGCCATTGCTCCATGTGGAGCACAGCGTATGTCGTGGTCCCATTTCCTCATAAAATTCATTTTTAATGCGTCTCATCTTCAGAAAGTCTGCCATGCACACGGGATATTTCCAGAACACCAGATAGATCTGCCAACCAGCAAATGTCATGGCAACGAGTGCTTCCTGGTGCGGAAAACAGTGCATCGCAATGACATCTAGGTGTTGCTCTTTCACCGTGTTTACAAATTCTTGGCTGTTCCTGAACATGGCACCTGCTCCGTTGGTACACTTAGCAGTTTTGCAACTTCAGTCCTCCTTGTTCAAGGTACTCTGACGCGAGTAAAAAATATCCTTCCCTGTTCTTTTTTTTTCCCCCTGATGTCTTCATCTACGGCATTTCTTTTGGTTTTTTTTGCCAGTCTTCATCATTTTGTAGTGCAAGTTTGCCACTAATGTGTAGTGTTTCCAAAACTATCTTGCATCAGCAGACATGTCTTCAATACATCTTGAAATTATATCATTTAAGAGAAGGAATCAGGCTATTCCTTTAACAGCACCAATCATCTTTTAAGATCATTTTGTTATTTTTGATTCAGTAATGAGTTCATTTATTTGGTCGCCAGCTCACTGCAATCTCTTATGCCTATGTGTGTGTGTGTGTGTGTGTGTTTTTATGCATACATTAATTTTCTTTTATTGGTGTTCCTGGCCATGGAAATGATTGGAAACGACCCTGATAAAGGTAAAACGCTAAAATGTGCTGATCTAATAATAAAGTTGTGTCAAGTGCTCCTGAGTCATTCATTTACCTGTGAAGCATTGGCAATCTGCTTTTGGCCTGATCGGATGCCTGTTGATTAATTTGCTCTTATTTACCAACCACTTTCTGCTCTTGATTCATGGTTTAATAAAGCGTGTGGAAAATGAAATATCTGGGAGCTCTCCTTCAGCACTGTAGAGCCAATAAATAACGAGCCAACTTTAAGCTGTGAAGATCAAACCACGATTGTCTTTGAATAGTTATGTTCAGCAAGCAATAATATATAAAATTTTCATTCGGCACGTCACACATCAAAGCAATTACCTTGTGTCTGACAGCAGCAAACCTGCCGCGGTGCAAACGATTGCAGAGATAAACTCAGCTCCAAGCATTGATCTGACTTTGGCTCACACAACAATCTCTCTTTGGAAACCTGGCACTGTGTTTATTATGCCTTGCGCTCCGCCAAACTCGCGCCAACGAGGCGTAATTTTTTTCCTAGTTGTCAGGAGTGTCGACGAAGCGGGAATATGCTCGCAGTTTAAGAAGGGTGCATGACCACTGAGAGAGCCGAGAGCGGCTGGGCTGCTGAGATGGGGAAGTCTGGGTCGAGCTGCCTCTCGATGCAGAGACTTCAAGCAGGAAGAACAAAAAAAAAAAAAAAATCCAGCACTGACATTTTAATGAGTGAGAGCTCTGTGTTTATCAGAAGTTTTAGAAAATGTGCAGTTTGAGATCTCATGAAAAAAAAAAAAATAGACAAACTGTTTCTGATTGTTCTGTGATTGTTCTTATTTCAGTGCAAGCACGAATGTGTGAATGAACCAATAATGTATGTCTTTGTGTCTGGTCACAAACACTGCAACAAACTCTGTTCTGTTTCGAGTGGCTGGATTTGACACACGACGACATAAGATGCGTAGAAAAACAACCCATTGCTCCTCTTTAGCATAAAAAAAGGGGAATTGAGAGATTGGGTAGAAAAAAAGATGTGAGGGAATGTCAGCGGAGTGCAGCAGACTGACAGGAAAATGTAGAGTAATTACATAAAGAGCTTGTAACAAGGAAACAATTTTAAAATTCCAGCAATGGTCTCCAGCAGCGCCTTTTCTGACAGTTCCTTTGCAAAAAGAAAAGAGGAAAAAATACTCATAGGCCTTGAACTCAACGCTGAGTACAGAATTAAAAAGAAAATATTTGAATCATAGTAAAAAGTAAAAAAGCCACGATGCGGCCAGGTTTACAGCGTCATTTCAGGAGCACTGAAACTGCTAAATAGTTAGATGCAAAGAATAACCCACAATCTGGATTATGTGGCTGACACTAGTTTCCCTGTATTTTGTCTGTGTGGATTAAAGTGAACACATAAATAGCGAGGGCTCTTTTATACATGAGCGCACGAATAAACTGGGAGCTTTTACGTGTTACATTTTTAAGCATGGCAATATGGAAGCTGATTATTTTTAAAAGAAAAACAGACTAAAAAAAAGCCTAAAACCAACCAAATGATGGTGGTTTTACAATTTTTATTTATTTATTTTTTTTTCTGTGACACGCTGTCAGAATGAAAATGCATTTAAACTCGGTAATGTGTTGAAACAGAGCCGGTAATGGCAGGGCAAACCAAAGAGAAGAAGAGGAGTGCATCTGCGGATGTAATATTTCTCTCACCATCTGCGCACAATAAAAGTGGCACTGTGGGTGAAAAACACATATCTTGGATGAACAATCTACCACAATAACAGAGAACACTACAATACTTTTATGCCCCACTTCTACAGCATACTTGACTTTGCTTTTTCAGTGTTGTGAGAGAGAGGCGTTACAACAATCACAACCCACCAAGAAAAGTAAGTCAGAATTAAGAAAAAAAACAAACAAAAAAAAAAACAAAAAACAGAGGCACTGTTTCAGAACACTTAGTGCTTTGGAGCTTAGATTATTTGATTTATACTGCAGTTTCTCAGAACAACAGCAGGACCACTAATGTGTATGACCAAAAGCCAGAAAAGAATTTGAGGAGTTTTATTTAGATATGTTGCTTTGCAGGTTAAATTAAAAAAAAAATGTAATTCCCCAAGAATGTTTTTTTTAAAAGGCTTAATAATAATGAAGTTCATGTTTTCAAGAACTGAAACACAAATAGTCAACATATTCTATAAGAGGGAACACATTTTTTTTTTTTTTAGCAACTGAGACATATAGCATCTATGACTTTAAGACAGTGTGACTCTTCTGGCGTTTGACCTGATCGTGTGATCCCGGCATCATTTGAGCGCGATAAAAGAAAACGAGAGACAAATATTTATCCAGAGGCACTGTAAAAGACTAAAAAAAAAACGAAAGCATTTCTAGAATAAATTATGATTATATCCTTCAGGAAGGGAACATTGTGGCTAATGCTTTTCCGGGCAGCTTTGCTGGTCATTTGCCATAGTTCAACTCGAGAACCGCACAGAGATGCAGTGTGTTAGACCTTTCTCAACATAGAAGTGGTAGAAGATAGGCCATAGTTCATGTTGAACCTTTAAAGTTGTGGTTTGTAATTCTCTGCATGTTTTTTTTTTTTTTTTTGCATTAAAATAACTGAAATATGAGAATCGGACAAGAATAGAATCTTGAATTTTTCCCTTTAGAAAAAACCTTAAGCTCTCCATAAGTGTTTCTTTTCTCTCTCTCTTTCTCTCTCTCTCTCTCTTCCTCGCTTTCAGGTCTTAAAAAATAGAAAGTCGGTGTGAAACATGGCTTTCATTGTAAAATGAAGTGATCCAACAATGGCGCTTTCATCCGCACCGTGGGGAACATTCGCTCCCATATTTTATATACTCTGTAGGTAACTGAGGACTGCATGCGAGCTGAGTGGGGGGCATCCATCCTGTTTGCTTTCTGTAGGTCTCCATGGTTACAAGAATTACAGCAAACAGAGGTGAAATGTGTGTGTTTGTGAAGAGTGTGAAAGAGCACAAAATGGCTTCAACGGTTTGCAGCAGGCACAAAAATCACATGTTATGTCTTCTATCGCACTGGCGAGAGGCCATCATCTTATTTCAGACGACTACAAAAGCTCCATAATGAGATCTACTATGTCTGTTGTCCTCCTCTGCAGACTACTGCCGCCGTTTGACAGAACCTGCATCCTCCACTTGTTCCCTAGAGTGCACGTTTGAGTATTTCTGAATATCTTTTGAGTGATGATGATGAAAAACTCCGATATTGATTTCCAACACATGTGAACTATATTGAGATACACAGACAATATTAGTGAAATTAAGTCTCCAAAAATCCTAGCATGTCGTCACTGGACATAGAACATGTTCTTGTTCCTGTTGACACTAAAGTTGTGAAAGAATATGAAGGAGATTTAACTTTCATGGAATATGTGCAAGGAGGAAATCGTCGCTCTAAAAAACTGCAAAGTATAGATTAAAGTTTGCTAAAATAATAATAATAATAATAATAATAATAATAATAATAATAATAATAATAATAATAATGTTGACAATGATCAGGAAGAACATGGCAGACGACCTGTTCAGTCATTTCTACCGGGCACTAAAGCCTCTTGTATGTGTATGTGGAGATAGAAAAAAAGCTTCTCATCAGAAAACTTAAAATCTGAATTCTGCAGTTCTAAAAAAAACAAAAAACTTTATTCTTGAGTGTCTGACTCTAATTAATTCTCCTTATTAAAATAGTTTTTGAGCATGACAAAATATGCATTTTTAAATGTTTTTCAAAAGTAGCATTAAAAAACAGAAGTTAATATTTAGCACGCTGTGCTATTTATTAGGCTATTTTTGTATTCTTATTTTTACCAACAGACAAAAAAATAAATAAATAAATAAATCTCCTCTTTAACAACAGGAAGTCGAGGTTTTAAAGTTTCAGCTCACCGTCCTCAAACCACTTCAGCTTCCGCTTTGCATAATGCGATTTGAGAAACGTGTCAATGCAGACAAACATCTCGAGGATTTAAAAGAGATTCCCTGCTGACGCGATCCCGCAGGGCCGTGGCCGTACGAACGCGGACACGACGGCGGCTCGTAGGGCCAAAACGGGATGATCTGTTTTTTTTTTTTCTGGCTCATTGAACATGGATGTAGGAAGGCAGACTGCGGAAGAACATTTTGCTCTCCTTGGCTGTGAATATAGAACAGGACTTATCAGCCTCCTTGCTGGGGTAAATCCTCTGCACCTGCAGGGCTATTCTCCAGGAGACTTAGAGCAGCAGCGCTTTGATCCGGCTGTATCCATTCAGCGAGCAGCCGCGTCTCAGTAAGACTGAGGGTGTAAATTTGATGAACGATTCACATGACTTTGCATATAAAAGTGAGAGTTAATTTTATTTGTGCTATAATTTGTGCCGTGGGTAAAAGATGGGGGATTAAACATTTATTAATGTGAGCCATTACCACGACTATTCTTGATGTATTGCGTTTGTCTGTGTGTTTTGTTTCTAAAAGAGTTGTCTTTGTTCGTGAAACAGAGGAAGACGGAGTGGTCAAAAAGTGAGCTCAAGCAAGATTAATACTTTTTTTTTTTTTTTACTTTGGAATGGTAAAACTGTTGAGTTTTTCATGCTCCAAAAATGTCACTAAGACTAATAAAATCATGGTCAGCTGCATGAAAAGTGAAAAAAAAGAGTGAAAAAAAAACCTGCTCACGAACATCAGGAGTTTTGCACAATTACAAGGTTTGAATAAAGAGTTTGTCTGTGTTGCTATGCTCAAGGAGGTTACTAAATTTATCCTGTGGCAAATAAGTCCTCACTCAATGTTCTTTGAGGCTAATCCAAAAACAACCACAGACCGTAAAAATATGGGATTTTTATTTTTTTCTAGGAAGATATCAGAATATTTAAAGTGAGGCAAAGTATGAAGGCTAAAACTGAAAATGAGCACTACTCCTGGAAAGGAATTTGGATGGAGATTTATCAGGGCTATAACAATCGTTAATTAGAAAATATAAAAATAATTTAAAAAAAGAATGGATGAAAATTTTTAAAAAGTATAAACCAAATGTCGAGTTATAATCTTTTTTTTTCTTCTTCTTCTTCTTTACATTCTGACTGGCGACATGCTCCAGTTGGCTGAAGGAGTGAGAAGGGGTAGACTCTATCGAGCTGAGCTCCACCGAAAGCAGAAGCAGTGAAGGGTAGTATACGCGCAGCGGCATGTAGATGAAGTCGAGCATCCGTTTTGAGTTCATCTTTGTGCATCTAGTTGTTCGACATGAGGATGGGGTCCCAGCAAACCAAAGTAGACAATATATTGAGGGATCATTAATACACTACGTAAATGCAGCCTCACGGCATGCTTGCAGCAGTGTACACTGGGATAATTTCATTTTTGAAGAGCTGTTCGTGATAAGATCGACACCGCAACTTAATACGAGAAGTCTCTCCACCGCGGAAGCTAAAGATCCTTCATTTGCAAAACAGCGGCGTGGTTTCTTTTACTAGTTTGTGGATGAAGAGAGAGTTAATGTTGTCAGAAAGGCCACTGGGCTCATTAATCTTATTAATGAGGCATTAATTACAGCAACATAAAACTCACTGATCAGAGCCCGGTGTTGTTTTGAGTTAAAGAAGAAACATGAAGATCGCTGATTCGGGCTCTCCATCTTCAGAGATTCTCCACCCACCTCCATCATAATATACTTCAGGGACAACAATGCTTTTATCTAACAAACGCAGTCACCTCCACTGTCATAAAAACGCAGCAGTATGTCATTCAGGGCTTCATGGATGACACTCCACAAATACTTACCTCTGTAACAAGTGCAAACATAGTTTGTCTTTAAAACCTGGACACGATCCCTTCATGTTATCCAAGGCTGAACAGCGTGCAGATTATATGTTTTCTCCATTTGTTGAGTGCTTGCCAAGGCCCCATGGAGACTGAGAGGCAGTATACACGAAGAGATCTATCATTGTAGAGTTTTCTTTAAAAAAAAAACAGAAAAAAAACAGCACACCTAGGAAGGGAAAGAGGAAAAAGGCAAATAGAAATAATTACAAAGAAGGCGAATGATGAATTTTAGCTCTGATGTCTACTTGTATTTGGATGAAAACACAGTACAAAAACCTCACAAGGACCTTGTAAAAAAAGAAAATAGCAAAATTAGTCTCCACACAGGTCTCCACCTGTTAAACATGCAAAGTTCCTTGGTCAGTTTAAAGGTCCTTCAACAGAAAATGGAAACATAATTTCACGATGCGACAAAAGCTGAAGGTAACAGGAGGAGAACCCAATGACAGGCTGAGCTTGGAGAACAGCGATGGATTAAACAAGGTGCACAGACAGACGCACAAACAAACTGAGATGAAAAGACAAGATACCGTGAGGAGGGGGTGGGGGGGGGGAAGAAGAAGAAGCTGGAGAAACAAAGATGAAAAAAATTAACACAATGAAAGGAGCGGTGGGGATTAAAGCTCAGTGAAAGCAATCAGACACGTAAGACTCCAATTTAAAAGGAGCCAAACAAACGAGCGAAGGTGTGAAAAGCTGCTATACAAATTATAAGGTGTTCAAATGTTAACACTGAGAAGAGGTCCAAATGTAGTCAAGAAATAAACAAACACAAAGTCCTTTTAATGGACTTCCAAGATGACCTCATGCCCACGGAAGTCGGTTCAATGTCACTGCAGCACTGTATGCCAGAAAAACTATTTTGGATCTTTACTGCTTTACTGCACACTATGTTTGTTTTTTGTTTTTTTTTGTTTTTGTTTTTTTTCCGTTAACATCCCTCTCTGAAACCTCGGAGTATTTTGTTCAGTTCAATTCATTTTTGGCCGTAAGATTTAAATACACACACCGAAAAGACGTTTGTTATACCGAAAACAACACAAACACCAAACTCTTAACAACAATGGATGGAGGCTTTTGAGCAACATTATGGTCCCCACTGACCAGAGCAAACACTTTGGTGAAAGACAATGACAGATCTACTTGCACAGTGACTACCAAAGTCTTCTGAGTTGGTCATAGAAGAGATCTCGGGGGGAAATGAGTGCTTCAGTACCGGAGTGGGCTTCATTTGGACTTAGAAGCAATATTTAAAAAAAAAAAGAAAAGAAATGATTGAATGAGTGTTTAGATTAAACCAAGTTGTGTTTAAAGTGTGTGAGACACTTGAACTGCAGCAGAATTAAACCCTGTTGTACTTCCATTGAACATCCATCGCTTGATGAAGCTCCAATCGGGCTAAGTTTGCCACAAAAAAAAAAAAAAAATTAAAAATTAAAAATCTATCTTTCTTACATTGAAAGATAGAAAGGAGATAATTTCCTTGGCTCTGATTGAAAACCTTTTCAATTACAGTGAAATAACTGCACTGTTTTAAATGCAGGCGATTAAAATGCCTGCATTTTCCCCCGCCCCCTGAAATCAGCCACATAAATGTGACAATAACTTTCTGCCTCATGGACTGGCATACATAAATGCTCCACTTCTGCATGGATTCATTTACGGTTGTGAACTGGAGAGAAATGCTCGACTTTTGCATGCAAATGAGCAAATAATGCTGCTTGTATTTTCATTGATAGTATGCAGCCAATATAAAATCGCATTCAACGACTTAAAATATTAAAGAGGTTATTTATTTCAGTAACTCTGTTTACTAAGTGGAACCCTTTATACTGATTAATTAAAAACAGACTGACGTTTTCAAGCTTTTATTTTTGTGGATTCTAATTTTTCCCTTGCATCTAATGAAAACGTTACACTTGATATTAGAATATTGCATCAGACCAGTAATAAAATACATGTTTTTTAATGTAGGAACACTGACTTGACGAAAAGGAAGTTTAATACCTGCTTATAATTTGTTTTCGAAAGGAACTTTTAAGTTGCCAAACAAACCTCATCGGAACATACATTCTGATTCAGTGAATATGACAGTATGCCGTAGATCTCACCGAGAGTAAAATGCATCCAGTGATGCGCGTTACTGTCGCCGCAGGGACTTGCTTAGGAAGACATTAATCAGACGCAATCATCACACGGCATCATGAGTCAGTGGGATCTCTCGCAGAAACAGAAATAGCGATAATGAATCCACCAGGATGATTAGACGGAGAGAAAAACACCCTGCCGCTCAGAAATGCTGGAGATGTTAACAGTAAATAACCCAAATGGTTTGTTGAGCGAACGTGACAAACGTCCCCAAAGATTCCCAGATTCTGCTTTGTAACCAGGTTGCAGAGACAGAATTACAGGCAAGGGACCAACCACCGAAAGAGTCATGTCAGGCAACCTCTACTTGTTCAACTCGTGTTTATTTCACAGTTGTAAAGTTGGTTCTCGGAGAGAAAGAAAGAAAGAAAGAAAGAAAGAAGGAAAGAAAGAAAGAAAGAAAGAAAGAAAGAAAGAAAGAAAGAAAGAAAGAGAGAAAGAAAGAAAGAAAGAAAGTTAATAATTGTAGATTATTAGAAATAAAAATGTAGATAAAAGCCAAGATTCTAAGCAAATACATTATCTTGCAACAGTATTCAAACCATTTGTTTGTTTTTTTTTTGTTTTTTTTAGCATTTTGCACATTGCTGGCACACATTAGTACCATTTATTAGGTTTTACAAGTGTAAAGTGGAAGGGAGTTGCTACATTATTAAAATAAATTAAAAAAAATAAATAAATAAATAAATAAATAATAATAATAATCAAACCCCCCCAAAAAATGTGGCACATATTTATATCCAGCCTCCGTTTTTCTGAAGCGTCTTAATAAAATCCAGTGTAACCAATTGACTTTGAAAGTTACCTAATTACTAAACAGAGTCCACATGTGTGTAATTTCATCTCCTTATTAATCCAGCTGTTCCATGAAGGCCTCAGAGGTTTGCTGGAGAACATTAGTGAACAAACAGTTTCAGACAAGTCAGGGAGGAAGCTGCGGAGCTTAAGGCTGTGTTAGCTTATAAAGTGATATCCCACTCTTAGAGCATCTGGTGAAGTGCTCCTCAAACCGTCATGCACATGACACGTCATCCTGAACACGTTATTGAATTAATCACGGACTTACCCAAGAATCACAGGATGACACTGAGCATCCACCCAGAGCGACAATTACATAATTTAGATCAATGCATATTTGTGTGTTTGAATGGCCCTGTCAAAGTCCGCAGACCCAAATCCGACCTAAAATCTGCGGAAACACTTGAATGTTGATGTTGTTCCACACTTGAGACCATCCAGTCTCAACAAACTTGAGGTCTATTTTTATTAAAGTGATGAAGTCAAAATGGTCTGTCGGTGAGTAAAACTGCTAGAAATGTTGCTCACCAGACCTGCAGCTCGGGCTGCAACAAAAGGCTGCCCTGCGCTGGGAGCTGAGTTAGCGTTTATGATTCATATTTGCTGAAAACCATTTTCACTCCGCTTCCCACACATCTATTATTCGTGACGGTCTGTCATTTGAAATTCACATAAGATCAACTGAAATACATGGCTGCAACATGACATAATGTGAAGCTTAGGGGAAATAAAGACCTTTGCAATGCTTTGCATGTCATATTTACTTCGTACAGGACTAAGTAGGAGGTATTACATGACGCTTCTGCCAAGAAACAAACTCAACTAATTTGAACCTCTCCCTGAGATAATACTGAACAACCAGATAAAATGAAGTTGTATTCGTGAAGAAAGAGAGCAAGGAAGAAATGCTCTGGAAAACTGCTGACCTCTGCTGTTTCGTTTGGCATGAAGTGCTAGATAAATCACATTTCGATTCTGCAAAATGTTTGTCTGATATGCGCGTTCAGAAACCGCAAGAAGCACACAAAACGATTAACTCGTGTGTTGCAATCAGAAGATCCTATGTGGTGCAATAAGACACTGAGGCGAAGACATATCTAATTCACCAACAATTTACGACTTCTATAGAATCACATCAGGGTAGAGGAGGAAGAGCACAGATATAAAACGTCAAGCTTGTTCCTCCCGTGTGTGATTGCAATGTTTTAGTTTTCAGAAGTGTTTGTGATTCCAGCAGAGGTTTCATCCAATAGTGTCACACATATATATATATATATATAAAAACTCGATGCAAGACAAAAGAGTAGAAGCCAGTTGAAAGAAGCCTCCACAACAGAGGTGTGCGGTGCTCCAATGGGGAAAAGCAAATGTACTTTACTCCCAGAATTCCTTTAATGTAATTCTATTTATATTTTCAGAGAAGTTGATCTTTCAGTTAATGAAAGTAAAAGGTCTAATTGTTGCTTCGCATGAAATCGCATGATGCTTGCAAAATACGAAACAGAAAGATAATCAGGTTGACGGAGTTGAGTCTGTCTTGTCTGTTTCTCTCCAAACATGTCATTTATCCAAAAGACTTTTATATGCCAGACACATATAACTTTTGTAAGTTATATGTGTCTGGCATATAACTTTTGCTATCTTATGGGCTATTTCCAGTTTCTATTTTCATCACAGACGTTTAGTAGAGAACATCATTACTGCTTCCATCAAGAGGTTTGTCGTGAGCTACTCGCTGATTCACACTGATAACATTTCAGAGCTCCGAGGTGCAAAAAACATGCAAACAAGCTTCCTTTTTTTTTTTTTTTTTTTTTTTACTATAATTTTTACCGCTCTGGCATCTTTGCTCTCTTCCCTGCATCGTCTCTCCTGCAATGCAGAAATTTTCATAGTGGCATCCAGAGATAATACTCTGGGGCTGTTCCAGTAAGCGATTAAAAGAGCGCATCATGGTGGAGAATGTCCAAGCGTAAATCATCTTTAGAGTGACAAAATGAGAAGAATGAGGGAGGGATGAACAAAAACAAAAAAAAAAAAGAGAAGAGGCTGAAGTGCATTGTCTGTTTGTGGGAGCAGATGTTGAAGCAGGCTACTGTTGGGAGTTTCGGCATTTTAAATCACCGCTGTTTTCAATTTAGTTGTGGATTCGTGGAGACCACACAGGCAAATGAGCCCAACAGCAGCTCATCTGATTTGCATTAAGTAAATGCAGCTGCTGCAGTTCTTTCAGACAAATATTGTGAAAGTCTGAAGCAGAGCACTGCCGAATGAAGAGTGCTGGGAAAATAACACTCAAAGAAGTGTGAACAAATGATAAGTAGTTGGCTGCTGTCAACACAAGAAGGGAGAGACTCAGAGATGCAGTGTACACACCCTCACTGGTCATTAAAGTCTTCAAAACATTTCTCTTAGTTGTCTTTTTTTTTTCCCCCCAACAAGTTGAAGGAGTGACAGCCTTCCTCTAGGACTTGATCCATGCTGCCATGATAGATTCCTGCATTTGTTATTTATTATACTTTTTCTGACTATTCCCTTTAAATCTGGGAGTGGCTGTGTGTGAAAATCACAGTAGATCAGCAGTTTCTGAAATACCCAGGCTGGCTCCTGTAACTCTGCCATGGTCCAGGGTCTCTTCGTTCCCTTTGGTCCCACATCCTGATGCTCAGTTTAAGTTTCAGTAAGTTATGACATCTCAAGATGTCTCATTGCGTTGAGCTGGCGCCACGCGGTTGGTTGATTCACTGCATTCCCTTGGAAAACGCTTTGCTTTAACTTTCATGATTTACTAAAAAGTTAACTGTTGTAGCAAAATAAATGTTAAATACTCTGAAAATATCCAGAAGTTTAAAAATAATTAGGATTTATTGATGTGCTCCCAATTTTGTTTCTCATCTGTTCTTGAATTTCTTTGTTATTATTAGGGCGTGTTGTGTTGATTTTTGAGATCTTTTAGCTTTCTACCTGGTTTAGCTAAAACTGTTTTCTGATTCCACGGTTCTGGCAGAAACTGGACCTAAAATATGTGATTATTCAAAGTCAAATCATGATTTAACAAAGAAGGCAAACACCTTTTTCCTCAGTAATAATAATAAATGAGTTTTTTTTTTTTCAAACACTGAAGTAAAATAAAATGTGCTTGGGAGAAAATATTCTTTCAAATCAATGTTTAGTCCTTTCACAGATTCACAAAAGGGTTAGGGCTAAAGAAATAAAACATATTTTCAGCTTTTGACCAGCCACCCACCAATCAATACTGATCATGTGTAAACCGGCCATGCAGTTTCTTGCATCATCTCCAGTGATTATTCATTATATTACTGAAGACAGAGCAAAGAATGTTTACCACAACATTTTCCTGCTTCTTTGACACGTGCAGTTAATTTAGAGAGCAATGACTCACTTAAAATCAACCACTTTGTAAAAATTCATCAGGTAATCTGTTAAATCGTTTTTCATTTTAGTAGATTACCTGTACGGTAATTTAGATACATTTACCGTATTTCCTTAAAACCTTTTTTATTATTATTATTATTGCTGGGTTAGTCTTAATGAAAAGATTAAATCCAAAAATTTACTACTTTCTTTGTGTGTGTGTGTGTGTGTGTGTGTGTGTGTGTGTGTGTGTGTGTGTGTGTGTGTGAGTGACTTAATAGTGATAAAATTCCCAGATTGAGCCATCAAGTAAACTCTTCACGCCTAGAGCTAAAAAAAACAAAAAAAAAAAAAAACATGCCAAACCAAAAGCAGCAGGAAAATACCAACTTGTTCTTGATCTAAGACAGTCTTGGCTTCAAATGAAAAAAAGAAAAAAAGTAGTGTAGTTTATTAAAATGGGTGTTATTCCCTTTATCCTCTGTTCTCAATATTGCCTCTGTTCTATGGAAAGCTCCTGCTGATATTTCTCGCTGCTCTTTATTGGTTTTGTTGGCACTTGAGGTCATATAGATGTTTTCAGACAGGATTATGTCGGCGAAACCAAAGGTTTTCCGGAGAAGCAGACCACTAATAAACGGCGTAACGCGTGCCCTGGGTTTTGGGGTAACTAACATTTACATATTTGAGAGTCTGAATAAAAATGTGTTCTCTGGAATTCCACAGAAATCATCTAAATACCAGTGATAAAACGGTTTTGATTCTACGTCATTGATTTTCTTCTTTTTGTGTGTTTCGTGTTTCTCATTTTGCAAAGTCTAAAATCCCACAGATCAAAAATATTGTAGAAAAAGCTGGAAGGGGCCGTAGGTTATCTATGGTAGCAGAAAATATATACATATTGTTATAAATTTACTCTCCTTTTTTTTTCTTGTGGAGTGAGTCAAGGACAAAAGTCCAATTAAATATCTCACTAAGCTGTAGATAATAATTCCTTATTTAACGGTATATCATCAGCTGCAGCATTTGAGAAGGAAGCTTAATTATACTTAAGCATCAACATTCTTATTAGTCTTATTAAGTACATTACACATTATTAATCCCTCTCAAATCTTTAAAAATGCATCTGATATGAACATCTTTTTTTTATTTTTACTTACTCAGTGAGTATTCTACGTAGAGAGGACTAAAAGGGACATATTATAAAAGCACATTTATCCTCAGAATTGCAACATGGAAATTTAAATTGGAAATTAAATGCTTAAATCCGATCTACTTGCGGAATCGAATGCGATACTAGCGCTTAGCATTACATTAACCCATCAAAAAAAAAAAAAAAAAATGTCAGAAGAGAGGAAAAGTTTTGAGGTTCAACATGTTATGGCAACACACTCTTGGTCTGGAACCTTTTGTATGATTTGTCCCGGGACCAGACCAGGGTTCTGAACATCCTGTTCCTCGGCTCAGAGGCAATATCTCCACGGAGATCCGTCCAACCAGGCCTCACATTGCCTCGCTACAAAAGAGCACTCTGTTTTCATCAGACACAGCTGTTGGATGTTCAATAAAGCTGCACAATATGTTAGAGAAATATCTTCATCGTGCCACCGGTGTGTGCACTGTTCCTGCTCCAAAGGACTGTTTCCAGCGCAGTAACAGTTGGCGAATGTGTTCAATGTGACAGGAAGTTGAATTTGACACATAATGTTTAGCCTCAGGGCAGAAGATGCTCTGACTTTTTCTTAAAACGTCAGGAAAGAAGAAAATAGGCATGTATCACAACTAATTTAACCACTCCCACTAACCCCTCGACTGTCCGGGTCCGTAGCTACATTATCCCTCTTGCTTATCAAATATTAAACATCCATCTATATTATTGCCCACTGAGGAGTGGCAAATGTTAGATCCATTAATCCGTCATATAACAGTGAAAAGTTTAAAAATAGATTCGCTTGCCACCGACAGCGAGGCAGACACAAAGAATCCATATCCACGAAGCTATGTGGGGCTTTTATAAAACACAATACATCAGACCAGCCAAACGGTGCTTTCTAAATTACATGTCAGGCAGTGATCAAATTCATTTGGGAGCTGGGAGCGATTTGGGAGCTGTAATTTCCCTTCCCTGTAGTTTTCTGTTTGTAGACATCCATTTTAATTTGGCATTAGAAGCATCTGTTTCTCATGAATAGCTAATAGCATGTTTAAGGGGAGAAATTCCCTCAGCAGCGTTTACGGCCACAAATGTTGCGTGTTGCGCTCAGAATTGAGCAGAAGTTAGACAGCCGAGGAATACCTACGGAGCGTTGTTAATGTTTGCTCGCTCAATCTGAAAAGTCAGCAAAGGTCACAAGGATGATGGAGTAGCTGCGTGGGAACAAGCAAAGATTCGATAAAGGAGTGTGTAGGCAGTTTTTTTTTTTTTTTTTGCTCCACAAGCCCTCTTCAGTGTCTGCAGTGCATATTAACTCATCTTCCTCGAACTCTCTCCTGATGGACTAAAGTTCAGCTAAAATAGACTCTTATTTGTGTCGTCACGATCGGTGACCCTGAATCTGTTTCGATAGCCTTGAAATGTTTTGATGGAAAGAAGTTTTTGAATACTTACATGCACTTTTTTTATCACCGCATAACACTCAGTCACTTACATAAAAACATAAAATATATATATATATTTATGTTTGTTTTCTTTTAAGTTCGACATTTAAAAATGCAGACATTGTGTTGACATTGCAGAATTCGGGAAAGTCGCCTTGTTAGTTTCGTTTTAGTCTACTTAGTAATATGCTTATTCAGCAGGTCGTCTCGTCCGATCTGAGATCGTATGGCTTTCTGAGCTTCTGATTGGTTAATTTTACATTTGGATATACGTTACATCACACAGCAGAGGTAGCGTTGTGTGGGTGTTTTGCAGCAGGAGGAACTGGTGCACTTCACAAAGTAGATTCCATTTTGATGAAGGAACATCATGTGGAAAGATGGAAACAGCATCTAAAGGCGTCTCCAGGAAGGCGAGACTTGAGGCTTGTTTGGATAAGGTTTTATACATAAGAAAACTTCAGCAAGCACCATGATGGTGGCAGCTTCGCACTGTGTTGCTATTCAGTGTTACAACTACCCCATTGCACCGTGTAACAAAGAAGGTGAACCATCTGACTTAACTGGGTGTTACTTAACATGGACAATGATCCCAAAACACATGCAGAGGTTGAGTTTGGAATAACATTTAAAAATGGCTAATCCTCCCCAAAATCTCAACATTAATGAAAATCCATGGTCTGTTATGTATAAAATTGTGTGTGTGTGTGTGTGTTGTAATTACTGCATTATTCTATTAGCCACACGAAGCTTCAGCGTCACTGATCCATTGAACATTGATGCAAAAATATCTCTTCTACGTTGATCTGCCACTGCAGTCAAACAAACAAGAAACATCAAATTACAGTCTCTCTAGCAAAAACCCTGGTGTTAACGTTTCACCTGCTAAAGGAGGCAGAAACGGGACATTCTCTTTGTTACACCTTCCACGTCCAGATTAAAGTGAAGAACATGGAGCATGATTGCCTTTGGAGTGTTACAACCACTAGAGCTGACAGGAGGGGCTGGTGCTGGCGGGGTCAATTTGTTCTGGATGAATAAATGAGCTGTTACAGCTTGGTATGCCATGGGTGACAGCACTTCCCACCTCTTGGTCACCGAATGGCAGTGATTACTTCACCGATTCGGCACTGAAGTGATGCTACAGAGCTAATCAGACAGTAATGAGGAGGTAGGAGTGAGAGGGGCACGGGGCCATGGCTCGGCTGCTAACTTGCACTACATTAATAAAATAATACACGGAGACATATCTGTGACTGAATGCAGATGAGCGTTTTTAGTTTTGCTTTTATTTGAAAGCTCTGATGTCTTTGACAACAATCCTGAGATCTTACAAAAGTCCAGTTTTGCTGCTTCCAGTGTGCTTTGCTGTTAGATTTAAAAAACACGGCTGTATGATTCTTCTTGGACAAGGTTAAAGGTTCAGAGGATAAAAGTGGAACTGCTGGAGGCGTGTTCCTCAATTTCCAGAGGCATCGACTCAGTTAACCATAAATACTCTGCTTGATAAATTATATGGTTTCAATTTTCACAAGATTATCAATAAACATGTCAAGTAAAGTTTGTCCCTTTGCCAATAAGGCTAAGGGACCTGAGTCAATTCAAGTCAAGTTTATGTATGGCACATTTTGGCAACAAGACAATTCAAAGTGCTCTACATGATAAAAACATAACTCAGTGATTAAACAAGAAACATTATATTGGAGTGAAGTGAATAATGAACGTAAATCTTTGGCTGACATTTAAAATAAAATAAAAATCTCTTCAGACTTACCCTTGCATTGCATTCATACTTGGAGATTGTGCTGAAAGAAATTGACACTTTCCATGCAGCAAAGTACTTGGTCTTTCTGCATAAAATTCCAGTGATATGTGAAGAGATGTATGCACCCGAACTTTGCCTCGGGCATAAATTATGCACAACCCTCTCCTAAATATGGAGACAGTATTGATCGGGCTGCGGCATGATGGTACAAAAAGATGATGGTAAAGTCTGCTTCTTTTTTTGACAAATATCACAAAAATGGTCGGAAAGCAGATTTGAAAATTGCACGAGAAATGGTGATGGCATGGCAATAAATTAGAACAGTAATAGTTTCATTTATCACCCTTTGTTCAATCAGCTTTTTTTCAGTCTATGGCTCTAACACGTGAAACTCCTTGAGCCCTGAAAACAAACTGGATTCAGACTGAAGACATTTCACAAATGAAGTTAATCAAACTTAAAGATGTCCACAGAAGTCAGGTTTGTGATCATGACTAACTTAAAATGATATGTGTTGACTTTTTACCAACTCCAGGTGAAAAAAGCAAAACAATTACAAACTGCCGGTAGGTATTTCTTGAAGTCACTTTTTTTTTTCTTTACAGTAGACTCAGTAGATAATAGAAAATGTTTTTATGGTAGCTTTTAAAGTGAGTACAAAATGTCCCCCAACATACTTGTGTAAAGAGAGAGGGTCAGAGGACAGGAAGTTATAAATAATGAAGACTCAAAATTAACACCATTTGCAGCTGATTCCTCCAGATGATCATTAACTGATGGTTTGTTGTTGTTTTTTTTTTAAACAGTTCCATTATTACTTCAAGGCAATAGCTCTGAAGCCTGACCTTTTGACCCCAATTCACACATCTGATTTATGATTTCATAGCAAAGAAAGAGTAATTAAATCAGAGCCTGGAGGAAAACGATGGGATTGGTTCGTGGTTTATTTGAGTCGTGAGTCATTTTAACACTTCATCGGCTCATCTTGCCCAGGGAGAGTAAAACAATCCAACACAACCACTGGAATGTCCTCAGACACGTTTAAATGACATTTTGATGTCAACAACAGAAATGGATGTCAGACTGGTTTCTATGAAAAGATCGCGCATATTGTCGTAAAGTGTGAATGTTCAAAGGGTCAAAAACATCAAACGGGATATAAACGTTCTTTTGAATAAAACTGTACAGTTGTAGGGAAGAATTTTCATGTTGTGTGGTTGAAAAACATGACTTTAATACTTTACATGTGTTACCAGACTTTGGTTTGATTTCTTTTTAACATACAAACTGATGTTTTGAATGAATACACTGAAAAAAAACACACACACACACACAAAAAAAAAGTTTTACAAGCATAACTATTTTTCCAGCCATTGAACATCAAACAGACCAACATTTTTATGTAGTTTTTTTCATTAAAAAAAAAACATAATTTCAGAACATACAGTTTAAATGTCTTTTTTTGCTTCTATTGATGAGATTGTTTTTTTTTTTTAGCAATCATCAAAAAGAATTATACTATTTTAATAAAAGTGCAGACTCTAAAATCCAAACGCTATGTATTTTTAATAAAACGTTCCTTCAATAATGGATCAGGCAGTAATAACTATGCTATTACACATAAAAACACAGATGAAATCTAGTCATCATCCTCGACAACCGGGTGATCATTTTTGCTGCAGCACGCACATTAAAACCCTGGGCGCATGAGTCATCTAACTTGCACTTTGAGAAAAGTTTATTAATGCTGTGGATGTGAAACATTTCCATTGTGAGGAAGTGTTTTACACAAGAAGCCCTTTCAGTGCAACACATGCCTTACGTGTTAGATTTTTTTATGTGTTGGGTGCGTGCTAAATGTCAGTGTTCCCTGCAAACAACTTAACTTAAAAGTGAGACCAGTCTCAGTTTCTTCACTGGGTGACTTTTTTCACTTTCGTCTCACTCAGAGCACCAGGAGGCCAGACAACAAAAACAGACTAGATGTCCAAAAAAAAAAGAAAAAGGCTTGTTGTTCCTTTATTTACCCTCATCTCAAGGAACACAGGAGCTGATTGGATTTCATTATTTCCATCCCGACGGGCCAAGTCAAACTAGGGGTTCCCCTTTACAAGGAGCTCTGAAACAATCATACTCATTAACACATTTACTGCTGAAAACTGCAGCCAGCAATCAATAGAGAACAATAATGCTTTTTATTCCAGCGCAGCTAGCAGGAGCCTCTCGATCAGTGCAACTGGTCGGATCTGTAAACAAGCTTGTTAAGAGCTTTAATTGGCTCCTGAATCAGGGACGCTCGACTGCAGACTATTTGAAATCGATAGCTTCGACTTCAACACTTAACTTGAGATCAACAGTCATTCCTGGATAAACAGTCATTGATTAAGTTTTCTTATTCTTAACAGCTTCAGTTTGTCTTCAGCCTCTTTAACAGCAAATCCTCAAGGGACAATGGCGGTGCTTAATTGGTCGATTGCTTCGATGCAGGCTGGAGGGTTTCAATTATCACAACGTGTGCAACCCACTGAAGTTTGTGCAGAAGTTTAAAACCCTCCATTTTTTTTATTTTTTTATTTTTTTTACAACCAGACTACCTTGTTCTACTGATACATGTTTTCTGAGGGTCTTATAAAGCCATGACATTGGCCTCTGGCCTTTAAATTGTACAAAGATGTTTATAAATTCAGGGTCTGCATCCTTAGATGGACCCAGTTCATGACGACCCCGTCCTTTGTAAACTTCTGTGAAGACCAGAACTGAGTAGCTGTGACATTGGACTGTCTGGCCTCAAGTTCTATACCCACCTTTACCTTGACAAATGTCCTGTTGCCTAGCAACCATGAAGACTCTAAGCACAGGCTGGTAAAAATGGAGCTTGCAGAAATCTTTTGTTATTTTTCTAATTTATACATTAAATTTCTTTCACTGTTAGGGTACTTTCAGATATAATTTTGCAAAATGACAAAAGTCTAACAACAAAACTGCTACAAGCGTTAAATTTTTGCACGCCTATGTTTTTAAAATACTTAAATTTAAACTGTACTCTCTCCTGCTGTATCTCACGCTTTTTCATTGTTAAAAGCAACTAAATCTCACATTTGTCACCCAGCAAAATTTGAACAACTTTTGTCACATCGCTGTGGCACAACCAGCCTTGAGATTCGGCCTTCGAAGGATGCAGTTTCTGAATTTGGACACATCCTCGTTCTATGTGAACGTATGACTAAAGAAAGCAGTAACAAATGGTCTGAAAAGATTCAAAATAGAAAAAAAACCCATATTATTTAATGTTAGAAAGTAAGTGGGGGGAGATCAAGTTTCTTTTTATTAAGAACATCTGATCACAGCATGTTCTTACGGGGTTTAAGAAACAGATGGATTTCGCTCGTTGAACCGGCTCCTTCTCCTGGGTCGATGATTTGTATACTGGTCAAGATTGGCAGATTTTGAAATCCAGAGTTTGAGAGAGAGAAAAAAAAAACAGCTGCTTAACTTATGACTTTCTTTCAACAATGGCTGTTTTCTTGCCACGCTTCCTTAGGGAGATGGTTTACGGATTGCACAGCTAAAAGTTCTCCTTTCAACTGGTTCGCCCACCTGAACTTTAGATTTCTCCTTTTCCGGCCTGTCAAGTTAGATGGGCTGCCACGTCTCGGTAAGCTTTGCAGTAGTGTCACTCTTTCAGAAACGGTTCAAAGCCTTGGATGTTGTTTTTATAACCTTGGCTTACTTCAAAAAAAAAAAAAGTGTGTAAAGTCTTTATATCGGGAAACACAGAAAATACATTTGACTTCTTATTTTCAAAGAGTTAAATTAACAGAATATTAAATCGCATCAAAGTGAGATTAAAGTGCTTTAATTCTTTGTAGGCTGCCATGTTTATTCGGGACATTGGGGTCAGCTGGGGATTCGTTCAAGGGGTCGCTCATTCTTTTGTGAGCGAAGGAGACAAAACTCTGAACACATCTCTCAGGACACCTGAAGGAAACCTTATCAAAGCCGCGCAGTCGGACGTCCGCAGAAAATGATGAGACATGTTGCATCCTTTCACCCAACTTGCACTGCGTTGAAAAAGAAAAACGGAGATAAAAGAAGAAAGTCACAGTTCCTGTGTTCTGCTGACGGTGGGAGGATAAAAGGCAGAGAGACGGCCAAGATGATGAGAGGAGAATGAGATTCAGAGAAGCAGATTAGTTGTAGCTGTAGATTTCATGAAACCAAATATCAAAGCAGCAGCCGGGTGAGTGGGTGGGTGGGCTGGTGTGGGGTGGAAGCAGGCAGAGACATGTGAGGACAGTAAAAGACAAAAAAAAAAACCGCATACACACAGAGAGATCCAGTTAGCATAATACAGGAGGATGCATATGTGTGTGCACATGCGCTTGCACGTATAGACTCGTACACGTTTCATGTACCCCGCCGTATGTCTGCTGAAATCCAAATGAAACCCAGCTGGCTGACAGTTCTGGCTAATATTTTATACATCACCAGCAAACTAAAATTGGGGATGAATTCAGAAGCTCTTCAAAAATGCAAACTCCATCAAAGAGTTCGCCTCTGAATCCATATGAAGGCGCAGCTGAATATCTCTGAAAGCGGTCCTGCCGCTTTTACTTATCGTGAGGTGATAAAAAACATCTTCCTTAAAACAAATTTATTTTTGTGACCAATTGATTCATCTGTCTTAAATGAAATATGTCGTTTGCTCATGTGTTGTTTTCAAATAATGCTCATATTTCTCCATAAGAAACTGAGCTGTGTAACAGACAACTACATATGGATTTGACACATCTGGGTTATATAAAAAAAAAGAAAAAAGAATGAGGGGAAAACAAAATCTTCATTGAATCAAAGTCCTAAGAAATCTTGTTTGGAATTTGCTCCCAAGCCAAGTAGGAGACACAGCAAACACGATGAAGAAAGTTTTCTAGTCAGATAGTCAGAAGAGATCAAAACTAAAGTTAAATAAAGCAAAACAAACAAACAAAACAAAAAAAAGACTAACACCGTCCCATTTCCTAGGTGTTTCAGTTTTAGTGTTTGATGTAATCATGCTTCTTGGGTTATTTATGTTCAATAGGTCTTGCCATACAGCGATTGACTATCGATCTGTTCAGGGTGTACAATGGCTCCCGCCCAGTGACTCCTGTAGAAAGGCACCTGCCCCCCTTTATCCTGCAAAGGTAAGCAGGATAAAGTATGGATGGATGAGGTCTTGCCATGTTCCATTTTTCCATGTTCTCTGTGCTTTTGTCACTGTTGCTAAGGTGTTGCCCTGTTAGCTCATTCCTGTTATATTAGTTTCTTTGTTTATTCTTGTCTTATCTTGTGTATTTGTGTTCATTTCTCTCAGATTATTGTCAGGCTTCTCCCCCCCCACCTTGTCTTCCAGATCCTTTAAGTCCCAGTTCAGCTCCTTCTGTCTTAGATTCCTTGCAGCTGTGCAGCATTTCCTCTGATTATTTCATCTGGTTCTTTGTCACCTTGCACCTGTGCTTTGATGTGCACCTGATTGATTTTTTTTTTTTTAATTGTTCATTGTTTTGTTTCAAACCCTGTGAGTTTTCTATTTTTTTTTTTTTCCGGTAGAACTTTTTTGAGTGGCTGTCTGCACTTTGGTGTTGCGATACAAAACATTACAAACACTGCAAATTTCTCTGAAAACTCCCCTCCCCAAGTTCAAACACAGACGTGGCAGCATCATGCAGTGATCATGGTGCTTCTAAAAGCAGAGCTATTTTGAAGATGAAGGGCAGAACAAACCTTTTAGATTCTGTAACAGACTTGTTACAGGGGTCGAGTTCGACCCTTTGTTGCGCACCCAGAGCTACGATGGAATGATTTATTCTCAAACTATGTTCACACACGTTAGAATAGTCCAGTCAAAGTGACGTTTGGACAACATATCTGTATTATTTGTCTGAGGATAAAGCTAATAGCAAATAACAAAAATTTAAATCCTCAGACTCGCAAAGCTGCTCGAGACAAAACTCGAAAAAGTGAAAGCAAGTGGTAACATGTACTTTTCACATTTTAGTTTTCGAAATCTTCCATTATGATCCCTCTTCCTTACATGGACTTTGAGTTGATCTGCTTCTTAAAATCCTGAAGAAACACATTCACGTTTGTGGTTGTGACATGACAAATTGGGGGGGAGCTTAAGAGGTGTGGGTGCATTTGTAAAGCTGTAAGGCTATTTTGTTTCCATATTAGTGGACATTTTTCATAAAAATCAAGCTGCCTCAGCGTTGATAAACAATCATTAGTAAAATAAGTGAATTGAAATCTTATTTAAAAACCAGATAAAGTTGAGCTGCTTTAGGCTCAGCTGAAATCTGACATGATTTCCCATCAGAGATCTTGCAGATTAGCTCAAAGCCTACAACACTAGAGTGACTTTTTTTCAGATCATTGTACATTTTCTACACACACACGCATGCACACACGCACACACACACACACACACACACACACAGTCAAAAATAAAACCAATGTTATCCTTAATGATTTCCATTTTGTTCTATAAAATGCTGATAGAGTTTACAACTCAAAGAAACTGTGGAGAACAAACAGAGGACATGCCTATCTATTCACATCGATGCTGAAAATTTCAGTGCAAATGTGAGATTAACAAATCACGAAGTTGGATGAGTGAAATTCAAAAGAACCATGGTGCCATTTAGCTCATTTCAATCCAATTATATTCACATTGCAATTTCCAGTAACTGCTCAAAACTGTAAAAGCATAATTACAGTATTTTCCTCACTATAAGGCATTACAAGGCGCATAGAATAGACGCTACAGTAGAGGCTGGAGTTACGTTATGCATCCACTAGATGGAGCTGCACTAAACGGAATGTCAACAAAACAGTCCGACTCCGGTCAGCCTTCCGCGACTGGGCCGTGGCGTGGCCGGACGATGGCCACCTTACTCCGTTCGCGCACAGCATGTTCGTGGACTTGGTGCTAAATGACCTGCAGACGACCTGATTCTAGACGGTCGGTAGGTAGATAGGTCAGTCAAACTTTATTAACAAACCAACGTTCTGACAACTATCCCAGTCGGCGGCTGCTTACCGTAGTTGGTAGACCTGTTGTGGCTCAATATTGGTCCATATATAAGGCGGACCGGATTATAAGGCGCACTGTCAGCTTTTGAGGAAATTGCAGGTTTTTAGGTGCACCTTATAGTGTGGAAAATACGGTAGACAAAACAAAATGAAAACCTTACACTTTGTGACAACAAAACTAGTTATCTGGTACCAAATCTTCATACAAATGAGCTGAATTCTCATTCATTCAACTGTCTCTGAATGTTTATTGCAAATTTGAGATTTGCATGATGTCCGGGAGCCATTTGTTCAGTATGTGCAGTGTGGAAATGTTGCAGTGGTGAAACGGGCAAGAATGTCAGGTTTAATACACACAAGTTGTCCGTTAACAGCTTTAGCAGTTTAATTTTTAACTTCAGTCTTGCAGAAGGAGAAGAAGAAGAAAATGTTGTCGTTCAAAGAGATAAAGCTGCTCTATGTTTGCAGAGGACAACCTTTTCTGTCAGTGGTGCTGATGTGACTTGTTTCTTGTTCGAAACGTGCATGCAGGAATTCTGACATGCAACACGTCCCACAGTGGCTGAAGAGCTTAGACATGCTGCAGAGATGTTGATTTAAACAGATTTAAAAAACAATGTATGAAGCAGTGAAGGTGAGATATGTTTAAAAAGTGTGGACTGACATGTCAAAAGATATTTGAACCAGTTGAAGATACATATTAATAGCAAGACGAACAGAGTTTTTGATTACAATGGCTTAATTATTGCATTTTATATTCAGGCCTTTACGAGCAGATAGTTGAGTGTTAACGTCGCACAGTCTGCTGTGCTCTTGGCGCGGACTCACCCTCAAGGACATGCTCATGGATATTTCATCACCAGCCTTTCTTTTCATGATTCACAGTATGCAAGCGTGATTTATTTATTCGGTGTGTTTTGAGCATGTACAGAACTCTCGTCAAACGCCTCGTGTATCTAAGATGAACATAAAGTCCTGCAGACGATCCCACTTTTACCCTCACGATTCACGCAGCCTGGCTCATGAAAACCAATGGGTTTATGCAGAGAAACTTTCACGCAGGGCTGGTCCTTTATTAACGCAAAGTCAGGCAGCTGGAGTACGTAGACAGAGAGCCTGACGCACGACTTGAGGTGGCTCCACCAAGCTGTCAGGATCCATCTTTATTAGTGTCGGCACTCTGGGTTAAAAGCCTTTAATGTGAAAGATGACGGCCACAGTGACGTGTTAAAGAAATGACTGAAATGGCACATTGGAAAGAGGAAATATAAATATTTTTGGTGCACTGTCATTAGACAGATATAGCACCATTTCACAACACTTGCTGCAATCATAACCACATATATTTAGCTGGTGTAAAAACTCTGTCAAAGAGAGTGCTCGGTTAGCTGCATTATAATGTTCGGGAGAAAGTCAAGGTTACAAAAGATGACAGCGCCGAGTAGAGAACATATTTTATGCTGGGATCAGTGGCTCTATTTACAGAGCTAAACACAGAAACAAGACCAGGTCATGTTTCTGTGATGGGAGATAAAAATAGAGCACATAAATTGTTGATTAACGGCGGCAGTTCTTGCAGATGATGATGCATGAATGGAGAGCGGTAGGAGATCTAGAGTGAGGGAAAAGCCCGCTTTAAAAAGCAGACAGAGTAAACTGCTGGGAACAAACGTAACCATCACACCTCTAATATACGGCAGAGATTGATTCTTTTCTTGCATTGTAAGAATGAGAACAATAAATTCTAGCCTCGACTTCCCAACTTAACCTGGAGGAACATGAGCTCATACTTTTTTGTTTCTCTCGTCAAGACTTCTCACTGCAGCGTTTCGAATGAATGACCTAAAATCGGCTTTTTGCAGCGTGGAAGTGACCGACGCGTCGCAAATCTTAAAGTCCATTAAACCTCCCTTTTACGGCACATCGACTGCTTTTATTACATTGCAGGACATACTTACGGCCACAATAATCTGTTGGCCTTCATCACATTAGCTCAGCGTGTTGGAGTTCCTCAGGGAGCGACACACGAAGTAAAGTCTGCGGAAACGGCCAAAGTTAAAGATCAGCGGGCGATGCAGCTTAGGAAGCTGACCGCTTGTTGAGAAAATCCACCCTGGTGTAAATGAATGAGCCGGGATCGACCCGGAGCTGCAGAGGAAGCAGTTTGGCGAGACGATAACAGGGGTGAATATTTTTCCAGCTGCTTGTAGATCAACAAGCACAATTTATTTTTGTTTGGAAGGTTTGTGTTGTTTTTATGTTTCTTTGCTAAGTTAATCTGTTTTGATTAATTAGTAAGTAACAAATTGTTGATTAAATGTGCCTCAATTTTGAGTAATACTTCTACAAATCATCAGCTGGAATATTAATTTTAGTGTGCATGTGTGATCAATTGAAGTCCTAAGAAATATTTCAATCTATTTTTTTTTTTTTTTACATGCAATAAAAACAAAAAATTACTCAACATAAGGTGTACAGGTTGTCCCTTAGATTAATTTTTTGGATTAATTATAAGACTGAACGGCTTATGAGCAATAACACAGTCTAATAATCTGCTCATTATTACCAGCTCTGCAATCAGCCACCCAGCCCGCCTGTCACAAGTTATACAGAACAAATTTAACACAAAGTTACACAAGTGATTAATCATGATCAAACTGTTGCTCTAAGTGCTGCAGAATGTTTTTTTTCCCCCTGTCTCCTTTTTGCCTCTGGTGTTGCTGGTAACTTCTCAGTTTCTCTCATCTCCTTTTGTTTCAGTGTGTTTGGCTCCTTTTAAATGAAAAGCTTATTGCTAAAGAAACGTGCAAATGCCTCAAGGTAGCACTGAACACACTGTGGTAATTGCTCACAAAGTGCCAGTTCATGTGGAATTTCAATAAGCATCATTTTTATATGTACACACACACACACACACACACACTAGGGGGAAAAATATCTGTCTTTCTATTGCCCAAAATTAATTTTCTTTCAATACCAAATAGATAGAAATTGTTATCTGAAATGAACAAAATCCAATTTAGAAAAGAACAGCAGACTTATATTTGGCTGACAAAAAGGCATCTGATTAATTATTGTCTGCTTAGTTTACTTCCTTTAATAAAAATACCAGCGGTATCCTCTGGTTCAAGAGATTTGTTTATTTATTTAAAAAGCCTCCCCCCCCAAAAAATGCCTTAGTAACAGAACACCTTACAAGCCCCCCCACCAAAAAAAAAAGAAAACACCCCAAAGCCAATCATTTAATAGCTTGTGGAAAGTGCCTCACTCTCCCTCAGGCAAAGTGCTCCAGCAAGACTCCCCCAGCGAGCGCTCGATGCGATGTCCCCACTCAGAAACAAGTGGCCCGCTGGCAACTGTTCCATCCCATTTTATCGATCTTCTCATGTGGGATCTAAGAAATATGACTCGGGGCTTATTTCCTAATGGGACTGTAAATGCAAGAGGAAGAACTGCAGCCCAGTCCGAGTGATGCATGCCAGGGGAAGATGATAAGGTTGCTTGTCTTCTCATTGTCAGCTAATTGGCTGTCCTCCACCTGGCTGGCGTTGAAGTCGGCCGTACGTAGCTCACTCCTCCTCCACCCAGAACCCCGTCAGGCTCGACTCTGTGATGAAAGCCTCCTCCACACCCCCGGCCGGCTCCTGTTGGCATCCTTTGCTTAAAACACACAATTTAAGGCCAAATATATTTTATGACCGCATAGCTTGTGAATGCTAACACAACAAAACATAAATCATAATCTGCTCTGAAATCCCCCACTCCCCCCCAAAGAAACAGAGGTGAGGACCTTAGAGAATTGAAAGACTGAATGAATTATGCATTTGCATTCTATAATTTACTTTTATTGCAGCTAAAACACAAGTAGTTTCCACTTTTAAATCACCTCTGTAGAGTCAGTTCCCACAGTGTTTCCGGTCAACACTTATCCTGCACTTCAGCTCGTCGCTTCATAATTCACCACATTATACATCTTTGCTTTATGAATTCAGACAGGAGCCAGACACATTTTCTATTACATTTTGATCTGAGCTTGCTATTTCAAACGTGAAGTTGTAACTCTTCACCATCTTTTGGCTGCGTCCTTGATTGCCATGCGCATACCTTATTTATTTATTTTATTTTATTTTTTACTTTCGAGCTTCCCTTACATATTCCTCAGTTTCTGTTAAAGACGTGAATAAAACTGTCGTCAGCTCAAGCCCGAACATAAACGAAAGGGAAAGAGTTGTAAAAATTAGCATACGTGCCCTTTTTCCAACGATGTTCTCTGTTTAAGTTAGCATTTTATTGGCACTTCTTCACCCACTCTTACAGATTACCTGCATCCGGGCAGGTTTTGAAAGGAAGCGTCTCTAATGGCGCAGGCAGTATTCAACTCAGGTAAAATAATGAAAGAAAATACACTCCACTATCGCTCTGCCGATGGTACCTTTGCACAATATTAAAAAAGTCGATGATAAGATCAACTTATTCAATCATTTTGACAGGTAATATTTTTTCACTACATAACTTAATCCGCAAATTGTATTAAAAAAGCAAACTTGCTTGACAAAATGGATTAAACGTAAGCGAGGAAAAGGTGCGACTTTGCTTGGTGGTGCACTTCAGCAAATAGAAACCACCTTTGAGAACGTTAACTGGATATTAGGGATGATGTATGGACTATAATGACAATCTAAAAAAAAAAAAAAAACTGCATCTGCTGCTGACATTTTCACCTGAATTTAGAAGCTCTGTGACTCCATTTAAAAACCCCGTTGGGATTTCTAAAATCACCAGCTGATGTTTATATATCCTGTTAGAAACTTTACATGTAAGTCTGGATGCAGAAAATCGAAAAAAGACCAGAAATCTGTCACTGTTGTGTAGTTTTTTTTTTTTTTTCGGGGGGGGAGGTTCAAGTTTGGTCTCTTCTGTTATCTGTGGAGTTCATCATTCATCCATCAAGATAAATTGGCAGTTTTGCCAATTCTTGTCCTGGTACATTTTGAAAGCCATCATCTGAGAATGGAAATATTATGTAGTGAATGTTATTGAACAGAGTTACTCAAGTCTTTGTGCTCTGTTTAATCGTGGACAATTTCTGTAAAACCTCTTAGATCTTCGCAGAAAATATGGATTTGTACCGAAATTGCACACAGGCGGACTCTCTGACCGAAACAATGTTTCTTCCACTTGTAAATAATACGCAGGGTGTAAAGAGTTTAAACCTGCTAAAGGGTAAATACTTTTCCTCCGATGAACTAAAGTAACAACCCTCAATATCGTGACCCAGCAGTACCACAATTTATTTTTATTTTTTTTTTAATAAATAAATAAAAATCTGATTTCTTAATTGCAGAGAGTGTTCTCCCTCTCCAAGGATGGTATTTTATTAAATGGATGCACTTGGGAGGCATGGCTGCTATAAAGCTGATCTCATGCTCCTCATGAATAAAGTAAGCACTCAGGCAAGGTCTGAAAACATTACTGTGAATAATAAGGCAAAGAGGAAAAGGTGAAAGAAAGGGGTCAGGGAGGGAAAGGGGCTAGGGAAATTTAGAAGAGTAAGAGAACAGAAACATACCAAAAACCTATGAGGGGAAAACGTTCAAGACAAACAAGATGGAGCATGACGGCCGAAACCAGAGCATATCGAAACGTGCAGCGTCCAAGATTCCTGAAGCAGGTTGCATTATTCATCACGTCCTCAGATTCACGCAGGATGAATCACTTCGCTCATCATTTTGCGCGACACCGCCGATGAATTATTCATGTGGAAAGTTGTGGGTCTGTCCACCCATAAAGAAAAGGGTCAAACTGCCGGTACACAACGTCGGCTTCAGAGGTCAGTGGCGTTGCAGCTTGATCCGATCCGCGCAGCGCAGAGGCTCACGTCAGGTTAAGAACAAATTTAAAGTCGAGAGCAGAAATGGATGTTAAATATTTTAATGACCTCATTGAATTTTTCATGCAGTCCGCGAGAAAACACAAACTAAAAAAAAAAAAAAAAAAAAAAAAACTTAGACGCGAGATCAAAATGCTAGAGAATGTGATGAAAAATAAATAAAGCGAGCACAGATCTTTTTTTTTTTTTTTTTTGTTAATGTCTGCGAATTTGTCCAAATGTTCCAGAGGCTTTCCTGCGCTCCTTTTTGTTGTCAGTTCTGCTTGCCTTTTACCAAGAAGCAAAAATAAAATAAAATTTCAGTGAAGGCCTGAAACAAGACCAGAGAGATACATCATCCTACTTGCTGGTGCTAAAAGTACAACATTGTTGCCCGCAAAGTTTGAATCATTTTGTTTTAAGATCCATTCGTCATTTTATTGTTGTTTCATTTTCACTGAGGTAGTCTTGGGAAGAGTTTGGCTGGTAACGATATTATAGTTAGAGCCACTTGATTTATTTTTGAGCTACCTCTGTGGTTTTGCTACTGATACAAAAATGTTGCAAAGCTGCTCGCTCTCCTGAAAAATGCTCAATTTTTCAACATAGGAAAAACAATTTCTTGGATTGAAAAAATGGGAACAAGTCAGAAAATACTTGCAAGAAAAGCAGCAAGAAAATCTTTTCACGGATTAATTTAAAGTAAAATAAAACATAAACAAGCAAAAGTAGGAACATATAATCATAACTTATAATAATTAGTCATTCTTAGGTTATTTGCTCTGTTTTCTCACCAGTTCAAAGATTCGTGTGTATAATTTTCTAACTTCTACAGTTTGAATGCACTCAAATCAAAGGTTGCATTATCTCTCAAACACTCGGTCCGATATCATGGCGTTTGCGGTAAAGGATTTGTTGTTTGATCACTTTCACGCAGCGCGACTTGCTGTTCCGGTGTGCGTAGGCCTCAGGATGACGTTTGTAAGCCCGGTTTCCTTCCGGTCCTCCCGACCCCTGCTCCTGCGCCACTTTAGAAGATTAAAAGGGGACCAAGGTCGGGTAGAAATAAAGACGTCACTGAAGAGAGACACATGTTAACACCTGGTGTAATATATCTCACCAACGTGGTGGAAATGCCTCCTGCCCGTGGAGAGGTTTTCGGCTTTCCATCTCGAGCGTACGCGGAGCGGCGGCCGGGGTAATGTAATTGAGACGCAGAAGATGAAATTAGTGCATCCTTCAGAGGGTACTCGTGATGAGAGTGGAGGCCGTTGGCAAGAATAACTCCCATGTGTCTGAAAAAGCACACATAAGGAAGAGGGAAGTCTAGTGTGCTTTGCTTGAATTAAGAACCTAATTAAGTTATCAAAAGGATTCTTTTGGTACTTAATAAAAATGGGGCACAGACACCTGGGGCACACAAGGAATGGACCAAGTCAGAGCTTCAAGAGTCACGGTGGTCAGATGAACACATGTGTAACCAGAGACAATGTTTTTATTTTTTTATATATAATGTGGGCATGTTTAGCTGAGAAGTTCTAGTATTCACTAAGCCACAGCAAGTTTGTACCTTGACTTGTGGTAGTTTTCTCACTTCTGTCCAACTATCTGAAACATAATTAAGGGACATGACCGGTGTCTCTGACTCAATCCTTTGGAAGCACTTTATTGCTTTTTATGGATGAGGCAGCCCAGTGGTGACGCTATTCCTGTGATGAATAGCTTCTGAGGACTCAGGCGGCGGCGGCGGTGGGGGGGCACGACTGTCCCGGGGCGGAGCTTTGACGCAGCCCATAAAGCAACACAAAGACGAATCCTCAAACTATTAATATTAATAAACAACTCTTCTTTTACATTATTAACGTTCTATTTCCACCCAGAAAATCGGATTTACGACGGCCCGGCAAAGCACAAAATTTAAATCAGCGGTGGAAAAAATTCGCTGGTCGCCACGGAAGCGCCACCATAAATTGAGAAAAGGCCCCGGAAATGCCGTCATAAATAAAACACCGCAGCTTAAGGGACAAGCCTAATTAGCTTTCGCTTTGTTGCGATTTAGAAGTGCGCCGCGGGGCGTTAACCCGTGACTATGATTTTAATTAATTACCTGGGGCTTCCTGAGCATCCCAGATTGGCTTGTTATTTCTTTCTTTGTTTTTTTTTTCCTCTTCAAGGACATTCTGCTCTGTTGTTTTCCCAAAGTGGTTTAACTGTGGGGGTGTTCATGTATTTGGGGTTTTTCTTTCTTTTTTTTTTGCAACTCGTACTGTGTGAGCACACGGTAAGTGACAAGAAAGGAATGAAGAGAAAGTAGCGACGGGGCCTGAGAGGGACTCACCGGGGGGGAAACATGGCTGCGGTGAAGACAAACAGCAGTGGGTGTGACTGTAAACAGATGGTTAGGATTTAATCAGTTACCTAAAGTTGTGTCAGTCATCTTAAGCAACTCAGCTCAGAGAAAGCTTGGTCCAGAGAGAGTTAAGACAGCAGCTTGGCAATCATGACTCAGCCTCAAAGTGGATCTCTGCCATCAACTCAATTTAAATAAAAACTCCTCAGCAGTTCATGGGGACATGATTTAATTAACCCTACCCCCCACACACACATAATGTCTGCATTATTCAGAAACAAATGCTAAATTCTACTTTCCTTTTTATTTTATTTTTTTTTGATTAAAAAAAAGTTAATACAAAATAATAAAACTAAAAAACAATCAATCTAGGTAGAAAATGTCTCCTTAAATGGTGAATGAGTGTGTCACTCAAGTTCAAGATCAACTGTTTGTTTTTTTTTTTTGTACTTTCAGCTGTATTGAAAAAGATGCCAAGACAAAACTTCATCTCCCTCTGTGGAGTCAAGGTTGAGCTCTGCCAACCAAGAAGGGCCTCTTTTAGCTTCTGGATTATTCATTTGTTGGAAGGTCCACTGCTGCCCTAGGCCAGCTTTCTCTGCTGATGGTTCTTCTACTTTTTAAATAAAACTCAAGAGTTTGGCTGCCTGTCAGGTGGCCAAGTCTTGTACAGAGTCTAAAGGAGCTCACTTTTGAAAAAGAAGGAGCCTGACACCAAGATTCATAGAACCATCAGATTTTATTTATATATATATATATATATATATATATATATATATATATATATTTTTTTTTTTTTTTTTTTTTTTTTTTTTTTTTTTTTTTTTTTTCCTTTGGGGTCCTTTGAAAATCTTTCAATTTTTTGTTATTTTTTAC
>NW_015112744.1:375159-385655 GCF_001443285.1 Poecilia latipinna
TTTTACTATTCGTTTATTTCACTTGGGGTCACTTGGAAATCCTGACATGTCATGTCAGTTTTCATCACCAATGAAGTCTAATTTTGCTTTCATTTCTTTCTAAACTCCTTGAATTCTCTGCGACAGCCCTTCACACTAAATTGTTGTAAATAGAACACAAAATAAATTATACAACACAGGAAATGTTGTTTAATTGCCTTGGTGAGTTGAACTCCGGGGCTGTCTGCTCAGGGGGAAGTAAAATACCAGTGATTCGGGTTTTGCAGAAAAGAAAAAAAAAAACTCACCTCGAATTTTTTTTTTTCCAATTGCTTTGCAAACAGACTAAAATTAGCATATTGTTTGTGTACCTCGGGGAAGCGTGTGAAAAGTTTCACACAGAAATAGCAGGAAGGAACGTTGAGAGATGATTGGATTGTTTGCAGCTGCGCTCATCAAAATTGAAATCCATGTTTCAGACATGGTCAAATCTATAATATGCTGCTGGAAACAAACAGAAACACCTGGCATCAGTTCCTGAATTGCAGATAACTAAATTGAGAGATTATCAGATGAAACTTTGTGAATATTTAAAAGTGAAGGTTTACAATTCCTAGTGAAACTATTCATACGCTTTAAAATTTTATTCTAAAGTACATAATACTACCATTTTTATGCATGGTGGTAGCAGTGTCATGCTGTGGGGGGTGTTTTTCTTTAGCAAAGACAAGGAAATTGGTCAGTATCGGATATAGGTGGAGCTAAAGACAGAAAAATAAGGAATATAATTAAGGCAGTGCATTAGCATTAGCCTTTTCCCTAAAATAAGCATTTTAGCTATTTCTTATACATTAGCTATGTTTAGAATACTGAATGGAGGAAGTGAATGTAAAACAGCATGCTAGTGATACCCCACATGCTACTGACAGCGTTTAGACTAAAATTAGCATTTTGGCTCATTTTAGCTTAACACAAGTTTACAGGGGTGAAGTCCACCTTCCAAACGGAACAACAAAACTAAACATACAGATATATGTAAAAGGAAATTATTTAAACCAAAGCTTATGCCTATTTTAGGACGGTCCAGTGAAAGCCCAGACTAGAATCCAAATGAGATCATGTGGAAAGATTTGAACATTGCAATTCACAAACACTCTCCATGCAGTCAGACTGTTCTTGAGATAAATTGGAGAGACACAATGGGTCATTTTCCCCCTAATTTTACACTTGGCAGTTATACACTTTCTGCCGGTCTATCACATAAAATCCCAAAGAAATACACTCAGCTTTCTGGTACAACCTATCTCTGTCTTCCCCAAGGGCAAGTAGATTTGCAGCAAGAAGTAGGACATAAAACGGAAAGCTTTTAGAGTTAAGAATACTTTTAACTGATGGTATAAATGGGTTTCTGAGCAAATTAGTTCTGCATCGTGTCATTAGTGTTTGTGGATATGAGATAAAACACAAGAAATCATGAAAAAAAAAAAAAAAAAAAACCCCCTTGCAAACCCCGGCATTGGATATGTGATTTATTCAAGTACGTCTGTGACACAATGGAAATATAGCATGTTTGCAAAGACTGAGCTCATTTAAACTTGTTTATATGCAGCAGGAAAAACTGGATCATCTTTTATTCATTGAACATATGTGATAAAACAACAAGGTAAAACAGAAACCTTGTTCTGGTTCATTTGCAGAACAATGAACCAGCACATGGCTGGCAAAGATGAGGGAAGAAAAACCCATGTCAAATTGGAGATGTTCACGCATTATTTGTAGAATTTATGAGGTAAGCTGTACGCCAAAGTGATAGAAGTTTTTATTGGTAGCTACCTATGGCTACTTGGCTACCAATAAGTAGCTAATATGGCTAACATGGTAGCCATAGCTACTTTGACTCTCACTAGTTACAAAGAAAAAATTCAGTCCGACAGAAAATGAGTTATAAAAACTTAAACATAAACAATTTCATGGGTAGAAGTAAAAATATTACCACTATTACCCTTTTAATTGATATTTTTATGAACTTCTAAAGGCCTGATCTGATTACTCTATGGGGTTACAGTCTAACACAACAAAAGCAAATAAAGAAAATGTTGTAAAATTTATAAATGATTCCGATATTGCATATATAATGTACAGGCACTAATAAAGCATTTGTTTAGAATAAATAAAACAAAAACATGTGTTGCCTCCTTTCACTTATAACTTTAATGTTTTTATTTTTATGTATCCATTAAGGATTTAAATGAACACTATCTCAGACTCTTCAAATGTATTCTAGAGCATATAAATCACTGTTTGTAATAATAAATTAATGATCAGAAACGGGAGCCCCTCCACACCCCTCTGGGTTTTTGGCTCAATGTTCTTTCAAATACAACGGCTCTTTGCTGCTCTCTGGTGGAGAAGCACCAGATTTTTAATATCAGTCCTAAATAAAATCAGCTTGTATGTTGCATCTACAACAAAAGACACACACACACACAAAACAAATCTGCCATCTTTATAGATCAATCTTTTCTGTTGTTGAAACAGATTTTTATCCCACGGCCATCTTCATCCCGGTCCTGTCTGCTGTGTTTCTTGGTTTGTGTGATGCTATTTGTTTGTTAATGCTCTTTAACAAACCTCTGCGGCCTTCACACGGTCATGCTACCTCTGTTAGAACTGAGGACTTTCATGATGGACTAATATGAGAAAGAAGAACAAGCTACTTAAAGAAAGAGCCAGAGAAACTGGTGAGTTAATGGCTGCTATGGTACAATGTATTAAGTATTTTTCTGCAGATGTCAGTAGGACTACAGGGACGAGCAGAGAAGCTTTTTTTTTTTTTTTTTTTTTTTACAGATTATCTGCCTCCTACCATACTGCAATGACATAGTAACAGTTTTAACAAATATATAAATAAATATATACATCTTTTATAAAAGTTACCTTCTGCAGCTCTCGGCAGTGTTTGTATCAAAAACTGTAAAAGTTAACAACCAACCCAGTCAGGTAAACTCCAACTGTTTTTATTTTATTTTTCTTTTTTCTTTTAATATTTAAAAATAAATGAAAGAAAGAATATAACCAAGAAGAGTACCTTTAAATCCAGGAAAAGGCTTTTATTAGGATACCAAATCTTGGTTTTTAGAACCGTTAACCCAAGCCACGATAAATCCTCCTTGTTCCACTCTAGTTACTTTCGCTTAATGAATGTTTAAAAACCACCGTGGTGTTGTCTGACATAAGGACCACTGTACGGTACGTGTATCCGTTTACGAGCCTGAAATAAAGACCACGGGTTAATTTTCGACTGGACGCATCCCCGCAGAGATGACAAGGAGTGCAAACAATATTCTTTACAGCATGTCGTGAAAAAAAAAAGAAAAGAAAAATCAATTTTGAAAGCAGACAAATCTTCCACTGCGGAGAAATCAATTCACAAAGAGCAGGCTAATTTATACTTTTATTAGATCCATTTTTCATTCTTAATTTGGCTCAGGACTATAAGTGCCAAACACTCCGCCCAGTCCAAGCAGGCCAGTGGGAGACATAACTCTAAGATTCAAATTAACCTCTGAACGAGACTGGAGACTGGTCAATACTGTCTGTAAGGGGTTTAGTGTGTGTCCTAAAGAGAGCAAATCATCCTCATTCCACCTTATCTTCAACTCTCTGTAGATCTATAATGTCCAGGTGTTCTAACGATTCAAAGAACAAATTAAATCATTAATCACATATCCTGAAATATTAAATACTCATGTTGTACCTGCAACTCAACAGCCGAGTGAAAAAACTTTACATTCGTCACTAGGTTGAAAAAAAAAAAAGTTGGTTTCAATTAATGTGCTTGATGCTCGTTTTCTCTGACAGTCAAAACTTCAGAAATTGATTTTTAATCTGCTCAAATCGATTAAAGATACAGTTACTAATGAACAAACCTCTATTTTTTTTTTCGGAAACGTTACACAACAATTTGCTTGCAATGAAAACAACAAATATTCTCAAAAGATCCCGAGTAGCTCGCTACATAACGACACGTGTCACTGTGGAGCACCAGCAGCCATTTCCCAATACTGTATTTGCAATTAAGACATCAACGGCTGCTTCCTTTACATTCATATAAATAAAAAAATAATAATCAAAAATTAAATAACAAAGCCATGCGACTTCAGCTACAATATTTCCCTATGGTAGTTTGGCCCAACAAAATACTACAATCCACAACTAACCACAGCTGGGGAATGGAGCGGAGACAACCAGATGTTTTGTAATAGGCCAAGGGGGGGAAGGAGGACGACACCGTGCCTTCAGACTATCAAGAATTGCATGAGAAACATATGAGCCTACTGTTTTTGTTGCATAAAACCATTTGTATTATTTTTCTGTTAAATTGTTCTTGAAGTAGGGAATTTCTCCGCCCCAAACAAAGTCCCTCAGCATAAAAGCTCCACTTTGACACACCGTTTGACTCATGAAGCAGCTTCAGTCAGTGCCTTTCTATGTGCTTTTGAATACCATGTGTGCATGTCTGGTAACTCCATGCAACTACAATCATTTTAGTACCCAGCGCAGCATGTGGATCAGATCTGACCACATTAGTCACATTCCTTTAATGTGACTAACTTGGCTTGTGTAGCTGGACAGGCAATTGAGTATTTGATGCCCCTTGTCTGGTACACAGAATATTTACAGCATTCTAGGCGTTGTTCGTTCCTTTACGGTGTTAGGCGAGGGTCTATTTTATCATCAACGCTTTATGTTTACTGTCACAAATGTACAGCTTTATTCCTGTGTAAAATAAGATCGGCTGGTGACAGGCATGGGTCGGCATGAGTTTCTCACAGTATGATCTTTATTCTATGACTTTGGCTGCAACCAAATTTTTCTGAGAGGACAATTTAGTCTTTCTCAAATGCAAAGATGAGGTGTAGGAGCCTTCTTTCAGCCAGCTTACCAGCAGTGGGCACCAACCCGTTGGCATTGGGCTTGCAGTGAAGTTTTGAAACCTCAGATTTTTAAAAACCTTGGTACACCTCAGAGCCTTGCTAGTGATGCTAGCAAGGCTCTGCCAAATTGGAGCTTAATTGGATCTAAAACATGGATTGAATAGAAACATCAAAGAAATCTGGCTATAAATGTTTTTTGTTTTTTTTTGCACAAGACACACAGATGTAAAGAAGATGAAACAACCTAATGTCATAATTCAGAGGAATTTTAATCTGTGCATCTTTGAAGTAAATAAGAAAAACATCTTGAGCAACATGTGGCATTTTGTAATTGGATTGCATTCGACTGCTCTGCCAACAGGAACCAGTTGAAGCAAGTACCTCTATCGTTTAAATGCATACCCTTGTTGGTATTTTAATAAAATCTTATCTCTTAACTGAGACCGTGGGTCTGCTGGCCCGTCCCAGACGGCTCACGCATTCTGTGCCAGAGGACTTTGCATACAGGACAAACCAGGACAAGAATTTTCCAAATACGGAAACGGCCAGATAAAAATAAGAGCTGCTCAACTTCCCGGTCTTGACCTCGCGCAGTGCAGTGCAGAGCAGAGCAGAGCGGAGGGGAGCCAAATATAACTTGGTGGTTTCTCGTGTCTCGCCTCTCCAGCAGTTCGCCGGTTCCTCACCGCGTCAGTGTAGAGTTGTTGCTCTCAACTGAAGCCGCAGACCTCAAAAGAGACGAAGCCGCGGCCTTGAGCGAGGCTGAATAAATACAGTAATGTATCATTAGAGAAAAATTTACTTTAAAAACTGCCTCTTAGTGCCAGCGGAGTGAAACAGCACAGACTCGTTTTGTGCATCGGCTACAGAAATGTCAGAAATTCGTCTTCGAAGAAGACCTGAAGCGTTTGTAAACCATTTAGGATGAACCACAGCTTGTTGCAAAGACGACGCGGTCCGCTTGTGCTTTCTCCTCAGAATCTTGCTGATTGGGAACCGTGGTGGTATCCTCAGCAGGTTTCCTTTATGGAGCACTTGAGTAGAATAAGGTCCTCATCAGAGGCCCATTACACCGTGTGCTCTAAGCGGTCCAAGGGGGGGACCGTAAACCTCCATCTCTTCTTCTTCCGTGCTGTCAGTACTTGTTAATCCCAAAGATCCGAACGCCGTGCAGCTGCGGCAGTTTGGGAATGAGTACCGTGAGCAAGGACACGGTGTTGACCACAAAATGGACTCTGTCGTACTTTGTGTAGAAGCTGGTTAATATATACCTGAAGCAAAAAGAGAAGCGGAGAAAGGAGATGGAAAATCTGAGTTCAAGGAGTCATCAGGAATATGTTCAACATCACAGATTTTTTTTTTTTTTTTGGCAGAAGTTGACCCTTTTCTGTGCTTAAAAGCTGAAGTTTTGGCCAGATCTGCAAGAAAACAGTAAAAACAGTCTTTCTTTGGGTGACATTTCATGCTGTTTTTAGATTGTACTTCAGAATCATTAGATGCATATTAATTGATTTTAATGCAATTAGCCTTTTTTAGCATAAAAATGTGATTCATTCACACTGGAGGATTTTCTAGCAAGTATGGCCTACCGTCTTACCATTTTATTCAAATGTTAATCCAGATTTTCACTCCAAAAACCCTAATTTTTGGATTGGCAACAAAATTTGCTTTATGTAATGATGAATAATTAATAATTTATTTTTAACAAAAGCAATAATAAAGATAGAATTTCTCTTAGTTAAAATAAAACGTCAGGGAACCGCTTGAATTAATGAGTTACAACAACATTAAATTTCCAATTGGGATCAATACATTATTTTTGAATTTTGAATATCAGAAATTATTATACAACAAACATTCAGTCTTTCTGTTCTCAGAACACCAGCCTAAAGCGGTGATATTACAGAGCACTTTTCTCTAAAAATACAAAAATGAAAAATACGCAAACTGATCAAATCAACCAACTAATGAATAATGACAAGAAAACAAAACAAAATATTGAGAAATAACTAATTTCCAATTAATCAATAATAGTACAACGTTAGAACAGCAATATCACAGTTCAGTAAGGATGTGCAAGTGTTAAATTACTACATGTAATGATGGGAGGGGATTTTCTTTGTTAGCCGTAGCTTCCAAAGAACCAGCAGTTCAGGTGGCTGCGTGTGTGAAGCTGAGCTAACTAACCGCTGAGCTAATGGCTAGGAAAAGACAATGGACACAGTTTGTAAATGTTACATCAGACAGAACTGAAAGCTGACAATTTAACGAAGCCGCGTCTAAAACTGTCAATCTGTCGATCTAGCTTTAAAATTCACTCAGGTAACTCAAGACATTTTACAGAGTGTTCCACGTTATGGGACCCGACAGGCAAACGCCTTTCTTCCCCAAGTTTGGAGTAGAAACCAAGAGCTGATTATTGGAACGCAAGGACTATTGACTAGGTGATCTTTTGTGCTTTTGTTTTTTTTTTTGTTTTTTTTTTGTTTTTTTTTTGAGTGTGTGGGTCAAGATGTTGCATTTTGCTATAAATCTCAGGGCAGAATGATAACTTGTATCAATCTATTGAAGACAATGGGGAGAAGCACAAATATACAAAAGGTCACTATAGTTCAACAGAGATAAAAAAAAAAGTGGCAGCAACAAGTCACTTTTTTACATTAAAATAAAAGTACAGCTTATTGCATTAATAAAAATCTAGTTTTACTCATATTCATCTCAATAATTGAGGAAGTCTTCCATTAACATACCAAGGTATTTATAGGAACTGATCATCTATTTGTCCCTTCCATCCAGGGCAACCACAGCAAGTATATATGCAATCTATTTTTAGAATTGCTTAAAATAAGCAGCTTTGTCTAAAACGGATTTAGAACAAGCTTCAGCTTAAGTATGTTATCCCGAAAGACATTAAAAGCAGCTTGTAAGTGCTTCATGGCCAGTTCTAGAAACAATGCAAAGCAAAGAATGACTATCATCGACATAAAAAAGGTGACAATTTGAATCAGCCACATTTTGATACAAGGTATTTATATCCATATCCACCCCACAGCTACATTTGTAAATAATAAATTACGAAAACATAATGGAAGTAGTCTCCTCAAACCTGACAGGCGCAGGTCATTTTGTCCGTTTGCCCTTTTGTATTTATTTATTTTATTTTTTATTTTTTTTGCAGTTTTGGTCTTTTCTGATGCAGCTTTTTGCAAACTATAATGTGGCTTGATCTGCTACAGGACATTTAGTGCCGACCCAGCAGCTTTTTGTAGTCATCTTGTTACCTGATATGACGTTCTAATGACACAAAGTACATTTCTACACCTTACTCGTGATTTCATTTATAGCATAATTTCACTTTTAATTAACCATGCAACACTTGGGTGAGAATTGAAAATGCTCTGAGCCGTTGCCTTGGGAACAGCAGCACATTTAAGGCCTCTACAGACTTACAACATCCTGCACTGCTGTCTCGTTCCCGCGCTGACAAACTACTTCCTGTCGGCGCCGAGTGCAAAACGAGACGACAAATGTGTACAGAAGCACAGTGTACACCTGCAGAGCTGCTCTCATTACAGTATTCTTGCTGAGGCTGCAAATCCGACCCAGGAAACCAAAGTGCCTCCTGTAAACTGAACTCTCATGATAACGAGGGAAGAAAAAGCCAGGAAAGCACTTATTGGTGCACCTGCGGAAAACCCAAGTCCTCTGTCAGTTTGTGGATGTGGAGAGTAACCACTGTGATCTACTGGCCCACTTCGCAAGAGTGAAAGGTAGCAGAGAGCAGAAGGAGAAAGAAAACGGATCAAGGGAACCTCAGCAACGAGGGGAGAACGGGTGGATCACTTACAGGACAATGGGCGTGATTGTGAGGAACTTTCGCGAAGCGGTGAACTGCACGCCGTAGTCCATCTGCTCCCAGTGGGTCAGGAGGCGAGCCTTGCCCTGATCCGGGGTCTCGAAGGGAGTCCCTTTGACCGTGTGAAGCAGGAGGTACATGCACTGCAACGAACGCACAGACAACCAGCAAATCAGAGATATTAACAGGAAGAAAACTGGGAAAAATTTGGCTTTTTCTCTAAGTTTGAACTTAAAAACAAGTTTGTGCAAATGGTGAGAGCAACACCTCTGAACATGGCATGTTCATTGTAACCGCTGTCTTAATTTGAACCACCAAACAAACGCTTTCAGAAAAAAAATAAATAAATCACAACTGCTTCGCCATTACCTGTCTCGCTCACAAAAATGTCAAAGCCATACGGTGGACGTAAAGCCCGCTGGAATTCCTCTCACCAGATTGTGGATGAGGTTGGTGAGGGTCCAGACGACTGGGACGCTGACGAAGGGGATGCTGAGCAGGATGATGTGAAGCAAGCCGATGCCCAGGATGTAAGACAGCCAGATGCCCCTGCTGTTCATCACCCGGGTGTTAGGGTTCACCTCGCTGTGCGCCGTGCCCACGTTCATGGCGGCGTGCGCCGACGTCGCTGGGATTTATCTGATACAACATAAACAAAAGTCCAATTGTTCACGGCTATGACTTTTTCTTGGTTGCAGAAGGTAATTATTTGACAATCTCTGTTGATAGATCACAGGACGATGACCCAGAGTCTTATTAGGCATATTCATTTTTTTTTCCTTTTTATTCCTATAGAGCTTCAGGGAAACTCTGGGTGAATTGATGAGTAAAGTATGAACTCGTGACACTCGAAATGTGTTAATAAGTAATGATTTTATTCCCAATAGTCCATGCAATATTAATTATTATGCCCTTTTTTTATTGTGATGAAAAATGATTTGCTATATGCTGCACAGCACTTTGTAAAACATGCATTATAAAACATTTGGTTTTAATGAATCACCAAAGAAAAGAAAATGAAATTCTGGTGATTTTGGGTAAAATTTCTGGCGACAACGTTTTCCAGTTTAACTCATGATCAGGAAGTATATTACATTAAAAACTGGTTTTCTTTTGACTTATTGGTTAAGTACAAGAAAATATATATTTTTTAACCCTTTTAATTGAAACTAAAAACTAAAAAAAAAAAAATCTCTTGAAATTAACAACTGAGTTTCACTTTTTGAATTAATAAAATAAATTAAGTTTTACATAAGAATTTGTTGAAGACCATCATTAAAGCAGTGACTGCTTAGACAGCAGAGCATAACTAATTAATCTTCTGCCTAAACGTTGAATTTCTCAGTGACTCTTTGTAAATGTAAGATCTATTAGTCATTCCAGGCGTAAGACAGAGAAGTAAAGGACAGAGGGGTTATCTGGTCGTAGCCTGGGGCTGTGAAACAATCCGTCTCCACATTTGCATTTGGTTGAAACCTTGATCTTAGTTCAGTCAGAAATTTACTTAGTCTACCTAGAAATTAGTACTTTGGAATACTTATGATCTTATACATATTCTGAGCATTCATCTTAATTTATTCCATTTTAGATTACTTTCTTATGAGCACCAGTTACTCCATATTTTTTTTTTTTTTTTTTTTTTTTTTTTTTTTTTTTTAAAAAAAAAAAACCGGGTTTTTTTTTAAATTTTTGAATATTTTGGCCCCCACACTTAAAAAAAATAT
>NW_015112744.1:388755-402585 GCF_001443285.1 Poecilia latipinna
TTTTTTTTTTTTTTTTGGGCCCCCTTTTTTCCTATTTTTTTTTTTTTTTTTTTTTTTTTTTTTTTTTTGCTAAAATATAAAACGCTGGTATCATTTCAAAGTTTAGTACATTTTGGCCGACACATCTAATAAAATATATTACAAACACTGTATCCCATTGTGAACACACCATCTCCACTATGAGGCACGGTGACTGCACCATCATGCATGGGGATCTTTTGTTGTTTTCAAAAGGGACATAACAGCTGGTCAGTGTCTACGGGATTATGGAATGAGTCAAGTTATAGACAGTGGTAAAGAAAACCTGTTAGATGCTGCAGATTACTTACATTCAATAAAATAAAACTTAAGTTTGTGGCTGAATGTGAAAAAGTTCAAGGGGCCCTTAAGATGTTTACAATACAAAAAAAATGAATAAAAAGCGAGTCTGCCAGGCCATAACAACTTTTTCAGTAACGGAAAAACAGCTTGAAGAGTCACACATGTCAAAGTTTTTGTTGTTATTTCAAAAAGTAACCTATAGAGGCGAGATAAAGTCCTTCGAGAGAGAAAAATAACAACTCACTGCCGTCAGCGAACAGCCGCATCCCAGCATGCTTTCAAACTTACTTACCTGCAAACTGAATGTCCTCCAGCCAAGGCAGCTGGAGGGAAGATGAGCCGATTTCTCTTCAGTTCAGTGAGTTTCCACTTACCGGGTGGAGAAAGTGGTTGAACTCCGACCTGTCCGGGGGCAACAGTCCGTTATCACTGGTTTTTGTGTGATCTGTGAGCTCAGTTATGTAACCGGGAGAGGTCCGGGTGCTCCCATCTGTCTCTTCCCCGCTCTTCCCGAGCTCCACGCGGCCGCTCAGAGTGGAACCATCCGCTCGGAGAGACGCAGCTCAGCGATGCTCCGCTTCCCGCACACCGTCCTCCACAACGCCAGCTGGTGACAACACGGCACGGTCCACAAAGAGCCCGTCACCGATACATTCACTCTCACGGGCGCATGTCCTCGCGGAGGCTTCGCTCATCGCATTTTGCAGCGGTTGGTTGGCCGGTGTCACGTGGGGTGAGTCGAGCAATGAGCGCTTGCTACGGTGAGCCGTCGTGGACGACGCCCCCTTCACGTAATCCAAGAGAGGTGGGATTAAGAAAAATGAGTGTCGTTCAGGGCAGACATAAATTATATTATTTTATATACAGAACTTTGTCTGATTTGTGTGTGTGTGTGTGTGGGGGGGGTGTGCGTGTGTAAAAAGCAACAATTTCTCAGTTTCCTAAATTTATTTATTAATTTTTTTAACTAGTTTTTGAGCTACTATGAGAGCTACAGCTCTAGTATTACGTTGTAGTGTTCCTTCATTCATACATTTTCTAACCCAAAATTTCTCACATTTCCATTTTCAAACTTTTAGTTTAAAGGTGATATTTCTACAGAGATGAATAGATGGATGGTAAGTACTAATACATAGTGGGGTGGATGGTTAAATGAATGAATGGACATACATAAACTGAGTAAGTAGTATGGTGCAAAAAGCCTTACAGTGAATATTTGATGATCTCTTCAACTGCTGTTGCAACAGTTTATATCATATAGTGGCTTATCAATGAAGGGTCACCAGGTAAATCATTCAACAAATGTCCTGTGCATGTGTTCTCATCCCATTGGATCAGCATCAAATACACTGGAAGAAATTGACCTTTTAAAGAAGGGGCATCATGCATTTTTTCAGTCACATATCGTGCCATTTTATAGCATAATCAGGTAACTATGTTACCTGCAGTTATTTTGAAAATGTTGCATATATCAAAAACAATTTTGACTTTGCATCGTAGCCATATATGGTGCCTTGAGATTAGCCTCTGTCTCTTTAAGATCCTCCTAACCTTTCCAACACTCCCCGTTCACCACATCGTCACAACAATGCTTTTCCATGCTGTAGGTTGATGCTGTTCACAACTGTTTTTAAGTGTGCTGTGGTTTGTATGACAAGCTAAGCAGAGGTTCCACCAGGTCCTTCCCAACTGCTGCTGCCACTAGTCTGGTGGAGCTGTGAGGAAGAGGTTCAGGGTGGGGGCAGGGCTGTTGGGTCGATTGGGAGGTAGTCCTTTTGTTCAAGATCTAACAAAGAGAGACTGAGGGTGACCAAGCATCAACAAATAACAAAAATGTACATCATATGATGTCTTTCTATTCTAAATGTCCAATTCAACGTGTTGATGAGGTGTGCATTGACAAAGTTTCCATTCCCCTTTAATTTTAAAGTAATAGCTGCAAGATTCTCAAAACATTTTAAAGCTGATTATTCACATTATTCAAGACTGCATTTTATGTTTTAGAAAATCTTTGTTTAGTTACGGCAATCCACCCAATGTGACAGGTACAAAGTATCAAATTTTGTCTCAGACTATAGCTTCTTTCTGAGTTAATTAAGTTATGATGACAATATTTGTCAGGGAATTGCGTTTTTGATTGGAGCTTTGTTGGAGTAGGGCACCCTTTACTCCTTATGTAGCTAATGTAAGAGAGGACCTTGCTGGAGGTTAAAAAAAAATAAAAATAAAAGACTGACAAGCTTGATCCTCCGCTCCCAAAATTGAAGAACAAGATTCAAAAATAAGTCCAAATGCTAATTTAGGCCCACAGTAGCCCGAGGCCTAAAATGCTAAAGTATGTTCTGCTTGCATGCAGTGTTACATGAGACTTATTGTTTCTAAGAGTTTGCCCCGAGTTGTGTGGCATCAAACAGGTTTGACTGGCTGACAGAGAACCATCTCTCATGTTCACACTGCCTCAGGTGTATTAGACGTGTAAGCTATGTAAACTTAGAGCTCTAGTAAATGTGAGCCCCAGATGACAGTGGTATGAAATCATAATTGGCAATGGGACAAAGGGAAAAAATTTTTTTTGGAAATGTTAAAATACACATCAAGGGGAGACTAGTAAGTCTTTGATGTCTTTGATCCTAAAATATTGCTATTTGCCTAAAAGTCAGAATTTTCGCTTGCAACTATTGTTCTAAGATGCTGGTGGAACAACTAAACAACTCTGCTTCAGATAAGACTTAAAAATTTAGCAATTCATTTCTCTTAAGGTAAACTGTATGCAGATTTAAAACTGAAAAAAAAGTAATGTTACATGTTACAGTTATTAAAAGAAGAAAGTTCACTCTTTCTCATTTCTAAGATCTCCTATATTCAAGATGCAAAATGTATAAGTCTAACCTAAACTGTGCAAAAACACACAATAACAGCGGTCTCTTCTTTCAGAGGCTTCTTCAAATATGCTGTAATATAGACTGCTACAGTTAACTTCACACAGCCATCATCATCTCCAACTCTTTCAAGAAAATGTTATAATATACACTGCAACATTTAGTTTGTGTATTAATACAGTTTATTTTTATTTTTGACTTGAAAAGCTTTTATACTGTTGTTATCTATCAAACCGAAATTAGGCTAAGGTGGATAAGGACTGTGTAAAGAAACACTTCTACCCCTGCTGCTGCCACCTGATTTTTATTTTTTTTTTCTCAAATCTGCAGTCTATTAGATGTTCTTAGATGAGAAACATTTTAACCAGTTTGAACTTTACTGCAGATAATCTGTCAGATTCAAGTCTTTAAAGCTGTAGCTGTATGTAAATATCAGAAAAATCTCATTCCAGTCATGTGTTTCACTCTTGATATCCAAAAAGACTTCAGATTTTCTTTGCCATCACAATCACAGGACTCTGACTGCAGGAGACCAGCAGATGTCACCAATAACCCACAGATCTGATCATGATCTTCGTCCCTGTCTGTTTTTCCACACTGCAAATGTTTCTCTGTAATCCTTGCTTATTGGAACAAACTATTGTAGAAAAGCCTCTCCCCCCCCCATCTTATAATTTGAGAAACTTACAGAGTTATTATCTTGTATCTCTTGTGTGTTTTAACAATCATGAAAAACTAAAATACATCTATTGAGCATTATGTCGAAAATAAAACTGCTTTTCTTTAGTGCCATATATTTTGTTTGATATTTAATTCTAAATAGTAAAAATATACAGTAGCAACAATGTTAAGTAAAGAAAAAAAGTTATAATTCTAGAAACTTATAAAGAAGAAAAAAAAAGAAAATTTAAATACATTTGAATATGGTCTACTGTAGGCATTAGTGCACAAAAGTGTGAAGCATCCAATTAAAATTGTAACCAAGCAATGCTGGAAGAAAGTTTACCTAAACGCAGAACTATTTGGCTGTTTTTTGTTTGTTTGTTTTTTTTGTTTAATGTGTCAGTCAATGGTGCTGGGGATTTCTACACGGGTTGTGACAGGAATGACACTTGGAGGGGATTTCTCTCCAGCAGGGGTGGACTTGTGACCCAGACAGGCTAGGATGATAGCCTCGCTGGAAAAGGCTGATGCAGGGAGTCCATTATTGGCCCCGGAGGAAGCTGAGGATTAGAACACCAAAGAATTTCAATAAAAGAAGTGTCTGTTTGGCGGTAGGGGAGGGGCAGGAGGACGGTGAAGATGAGGTGGCGGGGGGTCCCCTCATTGTCCCCGTGGTGATTGAGAGCAAGAGGAGGGGAGTGGGATGGCATTGTGTTCGCAGCTTCTCTGAAGAAGCTGGTTATTAGGGGGGATGGCTAAAAGAGGGGTGAGAGATGGGGAGGCTGTTGACTCTTCATCTTGTGTGAACAAAGTCCCTGGCACATAGCCCTCTTATCTCACTCTGTCCCGGACTCCCTTGTTTATGAGTCCCCGTCGGGGTAAGGGGAGGGACCCCCACTAACTCCAGCTTGCACGGCCACACATTGTAGAGCTTAAGTGCCCTTTAATTAGGCAGCCCCAGTGTCCGGCCGAAGACCGCTGCGGGTTTGGGCATTATGTCGAGCGGCTCACACGGCGACTCAAACTATGGAGCGATGGAGTGTTTGCTGCTCTAATGAAAAAGATTTATTTGGGGGGCTGAACTCTTGTCATCTGTCCTAAAAAGTCCAGACAAAGGCATTTGTGTTATCTTTAACAGTGTTCCATTTCCAGGAGACGGGTCTCCGAACCGCCGAGTGGCGTATCACTTCCAAATCTCAATACAGTCACAACAATAAACACAATTTACATCCTACAGCAGAACACGTCGCCAGATTGGGCTTCACTACCGTCATCAGGTATTAATTACTGAGAATTGCTCAACAGATGGAAGCAACATGAATCAACCAAGACTCCGGCTCATGGCTGAATCTGCTCTAAAGTCCATAGACGAGTAGGCTTCTTCCTCAAACTCAGTCAAACTCTCGCAAAATTGCCACTGAGATTTAGCACAATTCTTTATCACAAACATACAAAGCACAGGATCCGGAGCATAAAGGAGGGAGGTGGACGAGAGGTACTGGGAATTTGCTGAGCTACTCCAACAAAATGAGTAATTCCTGGACGCTCCTTTGTGTGAGGAGCTTACACGATGAGAGCACTGAAAAGAGGAAGGAAAAGAGTAAAATATAGTGAAAGATGGAAAGAAAGACAGACAGAGAGGACTGATGAAAAGGGCGGGATTGGGTATGTTCAGAAACTTTCTCGCAACAGCCTCAGTGTACTTAAATACCCTCCTAATCCTGGTTTTATTGGCTGCCTGTGTCCAGCCATGCTATTCGGATTGAGTAGGATTGGTAGAGAGGTGGGGGGCTTAACACATGTCCTTCTTTGTGGTAATACGCTGATTAGGCCTAAGAAAGAGCCGGACCTGGTTATGGCCTTTCTCAGGTCACCCTAGAAACCGGCACGGTAGGGGACCCCAGTGTTTGCCTCCCCCCCTCGCCCCCCTTTCTCACAGACTGCGGTCTTCTTTTGCAGATATTTCTAAAAAACCTCACCACAAGCGCTGTTCGTTTCCAGCGACATGGAGCTCAGTTGCTGTTGCCTTTCCAGGCATTTTTGCGTTGCACTTGCAGCCTCGACCTGGGAAATGTGGTCTCAATGTTGTTCGGATTCAGACCGCAGACTGATTCCTTCGCCTGTACTCATAAATAAGACCACTGACATTCTCCTAACCTACCCTTGGCCCTCAAATCACTGTCTGTCGCTCCCACACAGCAGCTGTCATCCAAAGCTGAGCTCTGCACATTTCTGACGATGCTGTAACACACAACAGTGTTCATAATCAAAAACAGACGCGCCTCATTGTCAGCACCGCATTGACAATACCACATGTTGACTTGAGAGGGTGAAAAACGATTGGTTATAAAGGAGAATACTCCTGCCACAGCTGGTTATAGGGAGCTTTATACATGTTACACCAGGACGTCGATCTGTTTCTACCAAATTTACCCCCCACATTCACAGAAATAGGCGGTAGGTCGAAGGCTACTCAGTCAGTGCCCGTTTTCCAACCAAACTTCTTTGTTACGGGGAAATGAAACACCAAGTGGGCGGCTGATGGGCTGACTTCTAAGCTATGGTAACTGGGCTCTTTCCCTGCAATAGACACGCAATCTATTCTGTGGGAAGCAAACACCCTGCTCCTGCTCAGCGACCCTCTTGGTTCACGTAGCAAAGGTTCCAGAGGATGCCATCAGAAGGACAGAGGCCCTGTGGCATCGCAACAGAGAGACCTGAGCAGTTTTCCTGAAGTATTACAGGAGAAGTTGCATGATAACTCGTCGATGATGAGAAAATGCGGAAACAATTTATAAAATTCAGTTTTTTAAAAATATTACGACATGTGAATATTGAATTAAAAATATATTTAACCTTTCTAGAAATACATTTTCCCCCTTAAAATGGTTAAAATTGCATACAGAAGTAAAAAAAAAAATAATTAGATAAACATACTTATTCTGCATTTTATTCTTTAAACTTCAGACAGTTTGTTATATTCATTGAAGTAAGACTGAACAACCACAGTGAGAGTCAAAAAGCTGCCAGAGGCCTTGTGGATAGTAGCAGTTTATGTGTCTGTTGAGTGATAATAGAGTGGCTGGCTTATTTAAGGAATTTTACATGAGTCATTTAATTGAGTGAAAAATAATAAGCAGGTGAAGTACATCCAAAACATTGTCTACATGCCTAGGTCTGGTTGACCAAACAAACTCACCCGCATAGTAAACGCACAATGCAAAAATGAATCTCTAAAAATTCTAGAACGTTATCACAGAACTTACAGCGGGCTTTTACAATGGTGACATTAAAGTGTATTCGTCTGTACAATCAGAGAGCGACTCCACAAGTGTAATTTTATAAGTGGGTAAGCTTTGCTCTCTAAAAAAATCCATGAAGAATAGATTGAAGTTTGCCAGAGAAAATGTAGCCAAATGCCAGGATTTCTAGAAAAAATGGGTCACCAGAACAGTTACAATCTTTTTATATAAACCAAACACAGTACTGCAAAGCATAATAGTGGAAGTGTCATGCTTTGGTGGTGCTTTTGCTGCAACAGCTCACATCATATAGAAAGGCCACTATGAGTTCCACTGGGTATTACAGAGAAATATTTGAGTCATTCTGTAAAAATAAATAAACCTAAAGTACAACTGGAACCAGCTAAATGACAATGACCCAAAAAAAATGACAGTAATTCCACCAAGGACTGGCTAAGAGTGAAAAGTCCTGGGCATGCTCAAAGTTCACAATTCTGCTCTGATTAAGATGTTGGAAAAGGGCTTTACATGCAATAAACACCTCAAACGCATCACTGCTGAAATTGATTGGTGGGACAAAATTTCCAACTAGTGACTCACCGAAGTTGAACTCATTACAGGTCAACTTTTTCTTCACATAAAAAACACATCTTGTGAATATCTCTTGTTCAATTAATAGAACAAGATTTGTTTTTGATGCTTTATGTTGAGTAAATCACTTGACTATTTTTGTAAATTAAAAATTAAATTAGATCCATCCATCCATTATCTTACACCCTTTTCCCTAGTGAGTTTGTGAGGGGTGCTGGTGCCTATCTCCAGGGGTCACTGGGCGAGAGGCGGATGACACCCTGGACAGATCGCCAGCGCAGCGCAGATTAAATTAGACATAAAACGTTTCTTTAAAAAGAAGAGAATATTTAATGCATTGCATCATTTTAAGGATTTCCTACATGTATGATCCTCGTACTTTTTAATGGTAAAATTCAGTGAAGCGAGACAGTTTAACTACACAAATTCAATTATTTATCTCAAAATTCCTAATGCTGCAAAATAATACTGTTTTAAACAACCTGATCCAATTGGTACCAGTGCCGCTAAAAAGTGAGAGTTAACTCTGCCTGGTGGTATGAAAAAGCTAATGGTCAACCATCTCATACTGTGATTTGACCTAATTATTGTTTGTGCTGAATGATGAATTTAGAGACAGTGATTTTCTGATATTTTAATACAACTTTTTGTTAGCATTGACACTCAGGATTCAAAGTTTTGTGTATTTTTTATTTATTTATTTATTTATTTATTCATTTATTTATTTATTTTTTATCGCAAATTAGTTAGATCAAAAACTAAGCTATATCCAGATTTTGATGGCTTCAATGAATCAACCCAAGCCCACAGTAAACCGTTTCTTTCCTTGGTCCTGACTCAAAGTTGTTGCTGAGATATAAACTGTTTATTGGTGCCAGACCTAGATTTTGCAATGTTGAAAATAGAAAGAACTAGCCATTAGCACCCACTTTAATATTGCAACCAGTTTGATCAAATAAAGTTCTCTGATTTTCAATAAATCAATTAAAATACGTCTGTCAAGTCCAAATTCTGTCAGTGTTTATGTTTGGCCTTCATCTAACAAAAAGGAGTCAACATCTCTGACTTTTTTTTTGTAAGAAGCTTACAATATTATTTTGGTGGCAATAAACAATAGATGGATGCTTTACCAACCCTAGTTGGGGAATCTGGTTTGGTATTTAATTGATTAATAATTGATATTTGTTGTGTATTGATGATTTTGATGGCGCCATTTGACAAAAGGCACTGTTTATTTCCTTCTTGTTTTACTTTTTTTATTTTTTATTTTTGCTAAAATCTTCTATACAAATAAACCTGACTTGATTCAACACAGCACTGAAAAATAAGGTTTTAAAAAGTAAAAACTTAAATCTATGAATTTATTCAAAACAAAGGACAAAAATGTGCAACGTTTAGCTGCCATGACCTTGTGAATACCTGAAAGTCTGCTTAACCGACACAAAAATTATAGCCCGTTTATTTTGAGATAGGTCACATTCTTTCATAGTGTTTTGGGGGGAAAAAAATATGAAAAAGAAGCTAAAGTGGTTCGAAGAAAATTGATTTCAACTAGAATGTGTTCAGAGAATATTTAATGTGCCCATAAAATTACTGTTAGAAAATTTAACACACATCAAATTATATGTAGAGAGAGAATTTAAAGCTTACCTGTTGATTGATTATGATGGGAAAGAAGAGCCTGCTGAGTCATGTGAGAACCTGAAAAATGCTTATAATCACTGGTTGCCATGGCGATTCCCACCTTTTTTGGCGAAGGAGGGCGCATTGTATCAAATACAGAAACGGAAAAAGTGACTCTCAGACAAGCAGTCACTGTGCTACAACTCTCAGGCATATTGAAAACAAATGTTGAACCCTTAATGATAGAACCTTGTTGCTGTCCACATGTTTAAATATGTATGCAATATTTAATAAAGGTAGTTAAAAGCTTTCTAACTCCCACCTTTGAGACAGAAATTCTGAGCTAAAATCTAATAGAAGTAAGTTCTGCAGTGTGTGGTGATTTAATCAAAAAAATGTTTTCCCTGTAAAAGTGGAAGAAGACAAAAATAACCAGAATTTGATTGAGTTGTATGCGTGGATGTGAAACGCCAGGAATTTAAAACAAAAAGTATTAAAAGTTTGTTAGGGTCAAACTCTAGTCAGTATGAAATCTTCTGTCTCAAGTTGAACATTCATGATTGAATTAAAAAAGATAATAATAATTTGAACTGTGACTGTGTAAACTCTGTAAAAGGCCTCAAAGTGCCAATTCAGTCCAGTAAAGCACCATTTCCTGTCTTCCTTAAACTTTTAAATTAAGCATCTGCTGTGAAGTACAACTGGGGTGTAGAATCAAAATCTACAAAACATATATAGTGTGCATTTGTATTCAGCCCTTTTATTCTGACACCCACAATGAACTGTAATGAAATGAACTCGCTTCAGAAATGAACTAGCCAGTAATAGAGTCCATCTTTGTGTAATTCAATCTTAGTATAAATCCCTCTGTTCAGTGAAGGCATCAGTTTTGTTGGACAACATTAGAGAGCAAACACCATCACGAAGAGGAAGTCAGCAGACAGATCAGGGATAAAGCTGTGGAGAGGTTTAAAGCAGAACTGGATTATAAAACATTATCCAAAGCTTTGAACATTTTGCACTGAATTGTTCTAAATATGATTAGATATTAGAGAGGCTGGCACAATGTCTGTCGGCCTTATTCAGGAAAGTAGCAAAGAAGCCCAATGTAACTGCAGAGATCTACAACTCAGATATGGGAATCTGTTTACAGGACAACTACTGTCAGTCATGCACTTCACACATCTGGATTTTACAAAAGACTGGCAAAAAAAATAAATAAAATAAAATAACTTTTTTGACCAACATGCAAAACATGATGCAGAATAAAATTAAGACTGCGTGGTGGTCATGGTGGTGATGGTGGTGATGGTGGTAGCCCCAGCATCATTCTGTTAGGAATATCTTCCTCCACGGGAAAAGGGAAACTGATCAACAGACAGAAAGATGGATGTAGCAAAATATAGGACAATCCTGAGCGGAAAATTGACAACGTCTTTTAGCTGGGTGACAGATTCAGCTTGAAGCACAACAACAACAACAACAAAAACACAGAAATTCAGACAGAGCTACAAAGGAAAGTTTTGGATCAAATACTGGCCAGGTTCAGTCCTCTGGAGTTTCAAGAAAGACCTGACATTCATTCTCAGAGAGTTTCATGGGCGATATACTTTAACTGCAGAGACATGGCTACGCAACGTTACAGATAATGATTTGCATAAACCTTTGAGATCATCGTTTCACAGTGTTGCTTGACCATCACATAAAACCCCCGATGAATTACTTCATTTAAGAATGTGGCTGTAATGTGACAAACTGTGAAAAAGCCACGGCGGTTGAGGCACCGCGTGCCAGTCATTGCGACCGATTTGATAATCCAGATAAGTCATCCGTACAGCCGCCGTCCTTTGATCTTTGTCTGGGTATCTTGTTTGCATTCGTCCTGATCAGCTTCCTTGTGGGTTTATCTCCTGCATGTTCTCTTCAGGCTAAGATCATCTCAAGTGTCCCACCCTCCTCCTTCACCCTCTGCCTCCCTCCCCATCGCCCCCCGCACCCCCCCCCTCACTCTGTCCCACGGCTGCTCGCCTCACAGCCCATCAGAATGACAATAGTATTGATGTAAAATGTGTCGCCTTTGGGCCGCTGGAGCACGTAACCCCTGCGTGCCTGGCCCAGCCACCTCTCTGCCGTTTTATGGCTTTATTGTGGGGACCCCTTTCATGCCCTCTTCTTCAGGCGGGTTTTGGAGGATAACAGTTTGGAAAATTCCCCCCGCCGTTAGGTCTGCACAGGAGCGGGATACGTGCGTGAGAGTTGCAGCGGTTATATCCGGATCAATTAGTCAGGGCACAAGCTTCTGAAAAACAAAACGAAACAAAGAAAAAATACAAATCAGTGTCAGCATGTGTGTCAGCAGGTACTGCCAAGCTTCCTCCCAAGACCTCATCACCTGCCTCCAGCCACTTTCTAGGGGGATTTTTTATTTTTTTTTCCTGATCACGGATTAAACAAGTTGAGCAACAACTCCACTTTACCTTTTTTTTCCATGTTGTCCCTCCCTATGCCTCCCTCCCTCTCGCTCTCTTTTCGCACTCTATCCTTTCTCTTCCACATTACCAGGGGGTGGCGTGTGATTGACAGATGGGAACGAATAATAATTTTTTTTCGTAACCTAAGGCCATCTCCTGTGATTGGCTTGCCAGCTGACATCTCCAAACCTCATCCTACAATCCATCCACCCTCCCCCCCCCACCACACCTCCCCCCCCCCTCCTCCTTCACCTCCCACCCCACACCCTCCAACACCACCTACATCTCCACCCCACCCGCCCTCCACTTTAATATCGGGCCTGTGGATGAGGCATCCTGAGGGAGAAAAAAGTCGGGAGAGAGAGGAAAAGATATCTACCTTAGGGAAGAACCTCAGAGAGAGGGAGGGAAGGAGAGGACGGGTAGGAGCGTGTGCATGAGTGTAAGAGACACTTATTCTCTTAACTACTTGGAGACAGACACACTTTCCTGGCCCGACTCAAAGAAAGAGAGGGGGGAAAAAAAACAGGAGGAAGATTTTTTTTTCTTTTTTTTTTGTGTGTGTCAAATATTTTAATTTCCCCCCTTCATTCAACAATTAAGCTACTCCAGAAGCTCTTCATCCTGGAAACTCTTCTTCACTGCCTATTGCAAGTTCTGTGTATTGATCCACTTACACACACTTGACAAGGCTTACCTCATGGATTTGTATCTGATTGGATATTTGCTGTGTGTGTGGTTGTCCAGCTCACGGGTGCTCGGAGGCTATCCCATCTGGTGGTGAGTAAAACATTTAAAATAACAACAACCATTCACACTTTTAAGGCATCAGACTGTCAGTCTATTTGGTCAAATGATCATTTTCTGAAGGGTGCAAACTTTCAGTCGACTGCGTGGAAAAATGTTCTCCGGCCCAGTCCAAAGAATCTTAACCTCAAATACTAGTGCAACGGAAAAGGTTTGCCGTGCTTTTTTCCCCTCCACACTCTGGTCCATTTATCATTATGGAGCGTGTTGTTATAAAAAGGATTAATTTTACTTCTGGGAACATCTAAATTATTCTAAATTATATTTGGCCTTTTAACTTACGTAAATAAATTTGTGAGGGTTCACCAGCTCACCGAGGAAGGCAACACATGATGCCAGTTGTTTTTGTTTTTTTCTAAATGCATGCTCTTAAGGGAAAGTCAGACTTCTTCATAGTTTTCTCAAACAGCCGCAGGCACTGTTTAAGGTTGCGCTTTGATTGTCTATAGTGTGTCGCCACTTAACATTTAACATCCCCTGAAATATTATTTTTCAACTAATCCAGACATTTAGAGAAGAAACTGTGGCTACATTCAAATTTTTTGTAATCTTATTTGTGGTTTTGACCAAGCATGTTTTTCATCCCAGTCGCATGTTAGACTTGACCACATTTTTTTTCTTTCTCTTTCCATTATTTGCTAAAGTAACCAGCAAAAAGCTGAAGTTTGTGGGTTTGTTTCTGATGCCTTTTGACATATACCGTGTATATATTTTTAAAACTGACAGATTAAACACAAAAACAAATCTCTGACCTTTTAACCTCCTTATCTGGTCTTTTGTAACATAAACAAGCCCCCGCGTACGACGGAGCTCCGTGTCTTTTGGTCCACCGTGCAGAACTTGTCAGAGCTACCAGTAGCCCGACCAGCATGCGGTCCCCGCTGCGGTGGCGTCCAAACCGCGAGCATCTTCTTCTGGTTTCGTTTACAGAGCTAGACAGCTGCCAAGCACACAGGCCACAGGGCTGAGGCGTTAATGGGAGAGAGGACTTGACGCCCACGCCTGGCTTCAGCGACAGTCACAAGACAACAGTGACAAAGAGCTCGGGATCCTCTCCATGTGAATTACCTGCAGCTGTTCTCTTCAAGGAGCTTACATGACACTGGTGTACTGTTTTGAGCCCAAACAATGCAGACTCACCTTTGATTTGGGTGCCGAATTTTGACGTGTAGGAGGTGTGGGGGAGGAGAGAGAAGGGGTGGGAGGGGGGGTGAGGAGAAAGGAGGGAGATGG
>NW_015112744.1:405747-426890 GCF_001443285.1 Poecilia latipinna
AAATTTTGGCGGAGTGGGGGGGGGGGGGGAGGAAAGGGAAGGGGGGGGGGGGGGGGTGAGGAGAAAGGAGGGAGATGGGGCGTAAAAGATGAAAGAGGATGATGGGTGGGGGGTGGGGGGCTGTAGCTTCAGGTGACTGGAGTCTAGGTGTCAAACGGGGCTGTCAGTGGCGTCGCCCTGCAGGACTCTGAAAGGAGACAAAATGAGGTGGCGGTGCGTCAAGCAGGAGGGTGCAGAGTTTCAGCGAGGGCCCAAACCGCGTCTTCTCAGCTTCTTCCTCAGGGGGCTGTTGGGGGGTGTGAGAGGAGAGGCTGGGGGGGGGGTTTGAGGGCTGGGGGTGGAGAGGAGGGGGTGGTGGTAGCAATGACTTGGCCATAAATCCTCAAGCTGAGGCGGGACGAGTTGGAGAGAGTTCTGACTGCTGCCTTCCTTGTTACAAGACGGGCCGTAGAAAACAAAACAGCACAAGTAACTCCAGGGATGTGCACGGAGATGAAGTGTCATACAGAGAAGAAAATAAGCATAAAGTGTAAATCTGCCGGTTTTAGAGATGAGGAAAACTTTATAAATGCAGTCATGTCAGATAAAAGTTGTCAAAAGTGTGAATTCCACTTTTATATATATATATATATATATATTTTTTTTTTTTTACAAACGTCATTGATTTCATGAGATCGACCAACATAATTTAGCGCATAATAGTGCAGCAGAGGGAAAAGGATTCATGCTTTTACGAACTTTTTACAAATAAAAACACATAATGCATGCAGTGTGTTTGTATCCAGTCACCCTGAGTAAATACTTTGTACCTCCACCTTGCCCTGTAATTACAGTTTCAATTTATTTATTTTTTTTCACATGTAGAAGTTGAAATTTCTCCCTCACATCTGCTTAACCTTTCTCACTTTGTCACGTCACAGCCACAAACTTCAATGGGGATTTTTTTTTTTTTTGCCCCCTAAAGGTTAGCACTAAGTTTTATAAATTTCTGCCACTTTTCAAAGGTTTTTACATGTTCGCTTGTTCAAAAATACCTAAACCTCTGTCAGGCTGTAGAGCGAGCGTCTACGAACATCAAATTTTCAAGTCTTGCCACATATTTTTGGACGGTATTTGCGTCTGGACTTTGACTGGGCCACTCAGACACACAGGCTGTGATCTCCACCACTGCATTTCAGCTCTGGCTGCACGTTTAGGGTCATTGTCCTGCTGAGGTCATTTGTACTGTCCACCAGATAATCTTCCTGGACCGTTGCAGTGGCAGCGCTGTGTTCCTTGGTCTTTATGATGTTGTTTGTTCACCAATGTCCTCTGTGGCTTTCACAGAACATCTGGATTTGTGCTGAGATTAAATTAGACACCGATGAGGTCTATTTAAAAAAAGGTGGTTTGAGGTTTTTTTTTTTTTTTACTATTATTGTTATTATTGTAAATTATATGCTCTTTGTCTTTCACGCTGTGTTTCCATATAAAATCTAAATACAATGCACTGAATTTTGTGGCAGAAGAGGTGCGGATTATTTTAAGACACTGTATGTGAATCCACAACAGCTCCAACCTCCGACCTGACTCACACATCCTGCAGAGATTCTTCAGTAGAAATTGCGCGACAAACCATAAAAAACACTATTAAACACATAGATATTGTTAAAGGTCAAAAACGTGATAACGTGTTAAGCTGGTGGTGCTTTACTTTAAGCCGCTCTGTCAGTGGGTTTGTCTTTCCTGCAATAACGGTGACGGATGAAAAAGAACGATGACAGTCACTTTCAACAAAGAATTAACTCGGCTGAATTCTCTCCAATAATACCCGTCGAACATCAGCGGCGGTTTAGCTCACATCGCGAAAGCAGGACGTTCAAATCCGATAACTGCTTTTTTTGTTTTTCTTTTTTCTTGCTGTATTGCCTTCACTTCTGCCGGTGAATCTTTGCCAGAAGGAAGGCACATTGCACGGATTCAGTTCATTATGCTGCTTCCAGTAAAATCTGGAACGCTTTTGAAAAAAAAAAAAAAAAAAAAAAAAAGAAAAAAATAGAGATACAAAATAGGAAAAGGTGAAAAATAGAAGAGAAAAAGAGAAACCTAAGCAACTTCTTAAAGGCAAAATCAGATTTTCTGATTAGAACTGGAGCATCTCAGCTTCAAAATACCTCGAAAAATGGGTTCCTTCCTTAATGCGGCAGCATTTGCTCAAACACGCACTAAATGTAAAGGTTTCACTTTATGACTATAATCTACAAAGCAAACATTTCCAGATCAGCATGAGTGGCTTTAACGGGACTCTGGAGTCCATCTCTGGGTTTCAGGAATGTCATTATCTGACTGTGACAATCATCCCCTTCCCCTCCAAGCCTTCAGTCCCCAATCCCAAAAGCTGAGAGGTCACCTACCTATGGTGAGGAAATCCTCCGTTTGCCGGTTTTTCTGGATCGACCAAGGACGTCCACGTACTACTCTGAAAACTCCTGCGGTGGGCGGGAAAAACAATTCTGGAACATCCAAAAGAATGCTATTCTTTAGGAACTAAACTGGAAGCAGTTTTCTTCATTTCCACAGGGGCAGTGGATGAATTTGCTACTTGTTTAGCTCAGTGACCACCAGAAACAAAAACCACAACAAGCCCTGAATTTTACTGGTATGCTTTACCTACTGGACTTTGAGGCTGGGATTGATGAGAAACATACAACTTCCCCAGCCATAATTTCAGTTTAAGATTTATTTCTATTGTTTTTTTGTCTGTTTGTTTTTAAGCTTCTCAATACAAACAGAATGCAGCTTACATCATTCTAAAGGGCAACAGACTACACGGTCCAGTTCTTTGGTCAAAAATCAACAGTTCAGAATAATGAAAGTAGGTCTTTGCTTTGTTCAACGCAAAACTGAGTTGTTTTGTGTTTACATCAAAAGTGTATAAAATGATTTCATTTCTTTCAAAACAAAAGCATTATTTATCCAGCTGTTATCTCCCTCCTACTCTGGGACTGAGTTGCGGGGCCGGCAGTCTAAGCAGAAGAGCCCAGACTTTCCTCTCCTCAGCCACTTGGGCCAGCTCATTCAGGGGAATCCCAATGCTCTCCCAGGACAGCTGAGAAACATAGACTCCCCCTCTCATCTCCCCCCCCCCCAGTGTCTCCTTGGTCTTCCTCTGGGTCTCCTCCTGGCTCTGAACACCTCACCAGGGAGGCGACCAGGAGGCATCCTAACTACACGCCCGAGCCACATCAGCTGGCTCGTCTTAATGCGGAGGAGCAGCGGCTCCATTCCGAGCTCCTCCCAAATGGCCGAACTTCTCACCGTACCTCCATGGGAAAACCCAGACACCCTATAGAGGAAACTCATTTTCACCACTTCCATCTGCAACCTTGCTCCTTTGGTCACTACCCAGAGCTTGTGGCCATAGATGAGAGTAGAAATGTAGATCGGCTGGTTGAAAGCTTCTCCCTTTGGCTCACCTTCACAATCACTCTTATTACAAACATTACATTGCTGCTGCTCGAAGCAGTGAAGTGGTAGGATGGTAACCGTAGTGTATTTAAAACTGTGGAATAAATTTAGACTGGTAAAAAGTCCATGTCTGTTTAGGAACCACATGGTTTAAAACCACATTGTCAAATGCCTTCTTAGCTTTACTCAGACTTTTCTTTATCTTCCTTTTAATAAACCAACATGTTGTTGCTGCTGCTGCTGCTGCTGCTGCTGCTGCTGCTGCTGCTGCTGCTGATGATGATGATGATGATGATGATGATGATGATGATGACAAAAGCCACCAGTGTAATATCTCTGCTGGTCCACTTAAATTTCCCCACTAAAGCAACAAAAAGTAACATTTCTATTCTTTCCTGTTCCAAATTTTAACTTGAAATATGCAGAGCCTATCGAAGCGAAGTTGCAGCATCAATGTGATACTAGTGTTGCAGTTCCAGTCACTAAAGTGGGCTAAGAACAGTACAAGATCCTTTTGTGTACTTTGGACCCTCTAGTGCCATGACCTACTCATGGTGTTATTTACAGTTACTCTCCTTTTGTCTCTTCTGATCTCATCCTTGTCTCGCTCTTCTCATCCAGCGTGACCTGAACTCACTCTTTGTGCTTTAAGTTTAATCAGTATCGGTTCTCATGATCCGATTCCCTAAATCTAAACATTTCAAAAAACGGCCTGGAGTGGGCCGTGACTGAGCAACCACAGCAACGATCCGACAGAAGTTTAGGGTCTTGGATATGGTAAACTGTTGCACACCGGCCAGCTTTGAGCAACATACAGCTGTAGTCCTCAAGACATTTGTTGGATGGCACAGTAAAAGTAGTGTCCAGAAGTTGGACACTACATGAAGTGGGGTGTGGAGTGGGGGGCTGTGACAAGGTAATATATATCAAACACTAATGAGCAAGAGGAAAGGAGGCAACATGAAGTTAGTTGGACAGTTAGAGGTTTAGGGTTTTGTTCTGGAGAAGAATTTGTGAGCATCGGATACAAAATGTAGACAGATTTATTTCCTCTAATTCTATCTACAGAATACCTACGAACTCTATTGAAACGTACCATTTTGATTTAGATTTATGTGGATGTGACCTAATTATTTTTAATGATTTTACATATGCTTTAATTACGACAAGTTGAAACAAATTCAAACTGAATTCCTCATATTAACTGAGACTGGTTTTAAATGTCCCCCTAAAGAAAGATTTATTTCTGAATAGGACTGGATGGAATTAGGAAAACAAATAATTGAAGTTTATTGTGCATATTCATCTAAAACATGAGACATGTGACACACTATCCAGTCGAACTGGAGCTAGGTGAGAGCTTCAAAGGCTTCTGATATTTCAAAGCACCGACGGTGAGTCATGATCTTAGCAAACCATCAAAGGACGAGCATCGTGCTTCTGAAGGAAATGACAAACTCCGTTGCTGCACAGCCATTAGCTGCAGTAAAACACAGAGCAGACAGCTCCTCAAAGGGAAGACAACAATGACTAGGGGCTAAGACATCATTAGAGGACAAGCATGGACACACACACACACACACATGCTTTATTTTAAATCGTCTAGCTGATCTCTCCGATATGGGACGCTACAAAGGTTAAATATTAGCAAAATCCATTCCTTCCAACATGCATGTCGGTGGCAAAGACGTTCAGATCACACCAATGATCGAAACCGTCACGTCACTGACTAGAAATAAAGTTCAGCCCAGGTGGAAATATTTTCATTTTGAGTTTGACGTACAGTCACCGCCCAGGATATTAGGCATTAGGCAGAATTTGGCATAAATAGCAGGAATACGTAGATTAGTCCAGATTTGTGTGACAGACTGGATGTGTTGGTGTGGTGGAGTGAGCATCAATAGAACCCACAGCCAACCAGAATGTTGTTCTTGACATTGTCAATTTGTTACTTTCTGTCCATCAATCAATCCCTCTGTTCAACCATGTATCTATTTATCTATTAAGATTGATATGACAAGAACCCTTCTTCAATATGCTTATGAATAAAGTAATTATACAGAAAAAAAAACACAGAAATTTCTCCATGGGATTTGATTTTTTTTTTCTTTTTGCTTTTTAGATTTTCAATTGTTTTAGTAACAAAGTACGGTCCAAGATTATAAGCCTCCACCCACAGTGAATAACACAAAAAGAAGCTAAGCTCCAGATCCAGGTCTGGATCCAAATCAACATCAAATTTATCACCTCTTAGTTGGGACATGCCTAACCTGGGGTAAAACATTTCTATGCAAATAAATCTGCAGCACTTCTAGTAATTCTGCTAAATCAGGCTAAATTGAGCAACTTGGAAGAGATAGCAAGCAAAATCGAAAACATGCGTTGAGAGTTAATCCCAGAAAGACAGCAGATTGCTAGATCTGGAGCCGGGTTTCCCTGGGCTGGGCTATCACCTTTGCAAAGTATGTGGGAGCTGGCAGGCTGTCTTCTGCTAATATTTCTCAAAAGTTTCACACTTTTTTTTTTCAGCTAACCACCCATGAGAAAGTAAGCAGCAATTAGATTTTATTTTTTTTAACTAAATTTCATAAACATGATGTTTTAAATTTTCACAAAGAAATTCCAGGCGTGCCATTCCAAACGATCCATTATGTTGCATCAGATGCTGCTAACGATTCATGCAGCAGTGCAAACAATCTGCTCTTATGACTAATTCACAACATTTAATTATACCGCTGCTCTGACAGAGTCTAAGGGTCAGTTCTGTCCACCTGCAGCATGTTTAGTTTTGATATGAATTTACCGACGCCTTACAAGAGCTGCTGCTACTCTCATTTTCTTACGGACCAAAAGGTCCTCAAGTTCTGCAACCTGATCAGTTTCCCTGCTTACAGATAGAGTCTTGCGTCAGTTTGAGAGCTTTTTGTCTCAACTTCGATTCGAATGTCAGCAGAGAGTGGTAAAGGACAAAGAACATGTTCTCAAACCTTTTGTTTTGGAGGGGTTCTGTCTTTTTTTTTTTAATCTGATCATTCAGCGGCATTTAGATAGTAAATAAAGTGTGTCAAACAGAAGTAGCAAAAAATAAATAAAGAAATAAAACTTGGACAAATTCCAGCCTCCATCAAAAAAAAAAAAAAAGATTTATCCTCAGGAGGAGGGAAGGCAGCAACTTTGCTTGTTCCACTTACTCTCCTTCAAATGACTTTTTTCCTTACTTTCCCGGATTCTGTTATGGGATTTCTATATGCGACTTTGATGGCAATGCTTCCAGTGCACGGTACCTTCTGCGCCTCATGGTGTCCTCCGGGCAAATCTGACAAAGCTGCGCAGCGGCGGCGGCGGCGTCGACATATAGAGGTAAACTGGAGGTGGATCCAAGTTTAATGCAAACAATGTTTTTGCAGTCTGCCGCTGCACAAGTCTTCTCACAGAGGAACACACTTGGGGCTTGGGGCTTCAGGCACAAACCCAGAATAAGCCAACATTATTAATAACTTTAAAAAAAAAAAGTTAACTTATTCAGACATAGCTCAGAGCAACTGGCACCCCGTCATCAATAATTGCTGTGGGCAAACACAATGAAATTCCAAAGTATTTCATCAAATTCAATGCCAATGTCAAATCTGTTTGTACAAGCAAAGTGCTCTCAGAGCAAACCGAGAAGTAACTTTAAGGGCAAGCCGAGTAGCAAACAACACATGGTGAAAACCTAAAGCGGTCAACTGATTCCCAACAATCCGCTGGACGCACGTGGCAGTGCATTTCTCTGCCCTCTGCTGGACAAATGGACGCTGTATTGTGCTGCAGTTGCCTTTAACAGGCAAAGCAAAGCACTGTTGCCAATGCAGCAACTTTGTTGCTATATATTCACTGACAAAAAAAAACACAAAAAAAGAAGAAACTAATAGTAAATCTTGTGACTTTTTCTGGTATTACTAGAGACCATCTTCCTCTATGTACTTGACTCAAGTAGTGGACTCTGCCATGGGTCTCTTTCCCTTGTCAAAACTCTCACAGCGGTACAAATTCGTGAGTAACCCTCTTGACTGTTGTCTCACAAATAACCTTAGAAAAGACACATCACACACTAACTTTTGTAATGCATATTTAACTACACAGACACAGCTGCACATGTCTAAATGTACATAATCACATTGACTCATGTTGCGTCTTCACATAAACAAAATTAACACTTCAGAGATTCTGAAGTGCGGTTACGTCTACATTGGAGCAGGTTGGTGTCTGCCCATGTTTTTACGGTGACTGTATTGTGATTGCCTGATATTTAACTCTTTGGCAAGGTGTGTGGTGGAATCCCTTCGCGTTATCTCTGTGGTTTCCAGTGGCCCATCATGCTTTCACACCACCCCGGTTTTTTGAGACTGAGAAAACCCCCAACCAAGCTGTGAACTCCCCCCCGAGGGCAACGGAGGCCCCATCCAAACAAGTCTGGGCACGCACCTCCCGAGTCCTGCCGTTTGCTGCCTCTGCGCCGCTCGTCTGTTCCCCCTGCAGCGGATTTCCTCGGCATTCAGCCTCTCAGGAGGTCTCTACGCCTGCTGCTCCTTCCCTCAGTCAAGACATGTTGCTCGTGGCTTCCGAGAAGTGAGGCAGAGCAGGCGGGGATCAGCACGGCACACATGTGGTCTAACTGCATGAGTCTGCGTGTGTGTCTGTTTGCACAATGAACCTCATAAACCCTCAGGGTTAAGACTCTCATTAGCACCTAGCCAAAAAAGATATCCCTTTCATCTCAACTGCGCTTATGGATCAAGTGAGGCACGTCGTTTGCAAAGGAAGAAAAATGGGCTGGTAGAGCCACCGCTTGTAGTTTAAGCACGTCCACCACAGAGTCTCATGTGGATGGTAAATTCATTTTTGAAATCTTCAGTTCACGGACTGGGCCAGTGTTGTCGTGGTGGTGGGAAAGAGGTTTGGTTGCCTTACGTATATACTCCGTTTTTTTATGTTTTACTGTAGATATGAACTCTTTGCTGCTTTTTCCTTTGAAAGGGATCTTTAATCAGCAGTTTCTGAGGCTGTCTGAATGTGTCTCTTTGTTTTTCTTTGGACATTGGTTGCTTTTTCCCAGTAACATGAAAGCGTAGTACATATGTTGAAGTGTGTGCATGAATACAAAGTGAGGAAAGGGAACAAGCAGACAAGTTAAGAATGATCAGATCCTAAAAACTAGAAAAAAAACACGGGAAAGAGTTGAAATAGGTGTTAGCCTTCAGTTCATAACAACAAGAAGTTTAACACGAGTAAAGTATTTGTTATTTCATAATCTAGCTAATAAGAGTTGAGTTGAATCTCATTTTGCCTTAGGAACGGTTTGAAATTATCTTGGCATCAGGTTAACAAGGTGTCAGAAACATTCTTGAGAGATTTTAGCCCAAATTTACGTTACCATAATGCAATTTGCTGCAGATTTTGTTGTATATCGACAACCTTCCGCTACCTCACAAAGGTGCTGAGATCTGGTGATAGTAGAGGCCAGCAGTACAGTGGATCTATTGACATGTTCGACAAACCAGTTTGAGAAGATTTGGACTTTGTGGTTTGGTGCATTATCGTGTTGGAAGTAGCCAAGTAGACATTCGAGGCTGTTCTTGGTGCTAAATGGACCAACGTTTGCAAAGAAAATACACCCCGAACCATCTCGTCACCAATTTCAGCTAAAACCAGTGACACAGAGCAAGATGAATCCAGGTTTTTGTGACAATCATGCCAAATTCTCATAATTGCAGCTGAAATCGAGGCTCATCGGGCCAGCCGATTTTTTTTTTTCCCACGATCTTGGCGTCGTCAAATTTTGGTGAAGTTGTTTGAGTTTCTCTCTCTCTACGCTTTGTGCCATTAGTTAACAGAACTGGCATGTGGCTTGAGCTTCTACTGCTGTGGCCCATCAGCTTCAAGGTCTGATGTCCTGATGTCTGCTGCATGCCAAGTTATCAACTAAAAACAGCTGTTTGCTAATTGCTGGTGCTAAAATTCAACTTCTTTATCATTTCAGGGACGGGGCTTTAATAAACTGGGGTGGGGGAAGCGATCTATTAAAGCAGGTGCTGGTTATTTCACCCTTTTGCCATTTCATAGCTGTACAGTTTTTGTCAGTTTGTACCTAAAAAACTTGAGTAAGAAATGATCTCTTGACTGTCATGCTGTGTCAATTCATAACGCCCACGAAGGCAATTTGTTCTAATTTTTATGACCCGTTATGACCCATGAAAATATGTAACTACACTGAATAGTAAACAGATATGCAATGGTTTTAGTACATGGATACAAAATGCTTTATTAAGGGGTACAAAATGTAAGTAAATGAATTACATGGTTACACCTATGTAAGGAATAGGAGTAGAATCTGGCACAGGGGGAAATGAACCCAAAAGCTGTGTTTAATCTCTTCCAGATCAAACTTTCAATCTGTGATTTACTTTAGTTCTGCAGCGCATAGGATTATGTGACAGGTGTTGACATTGATTTAGGGGGATAGAACTCAACCCACCCATGTCAAGCCTTTGATCACCACAGGAAGACGCCACACCGAGGTGTTCGTCTAATTTGAGAAATATGTCATTCAGGAGGATCAAACGCAGATAACATCTGGAGGATGGTGCATAACGGCTTAGCTTGCTTTATTTAGCTTTTAATGCATTTGGACAGCTTGCATGTACCACACAACAGAGGTTAGTCATATGTAGTGGAGTACAGGTGAAATCCTAAACACATATTAGAGCTGTACACTTTATGGATTTGCAATTATCGTCCCAAGATATCGGAACTGCAAATGACAGACTCTTGTAATTCAAGTGCATTCGCACCGCAGATGGAAATATATCTTTGGCTAGAACATACACATATAATGCCTTTGATATCCACCGCCTAAAGAGATGCTGGCGACCAGAATGCTATCCCTCGCGGAAGGTTGTTATTTAGAAATGTAGGTTATATGTGACAAATAACAAGGCTGTAATTTATCACAGCTTTGTGATAAATAACACAATATTAGATCAAAAATATCTTAGCCAAATTTTGTGATTCTGACTGGGGAAACCACCGTCTTCTACCTATAGAAAGAAACAGCAGCGTGCAAGGATGCAGACTGTCCATAGAGATTACAGCTGGTTTTGTAAGACATAACTAACACCACATGTTGGCCCAAAGTGTGGCACTCTGTTTCCAGTTTGGGTCATCCATGTGGTTCAGAAACTTTGAATTCATTTCCTTTTACATTTTTATTTTATTTATTTATTTATTTATTTTTTTTTTCAATTAAGATTAACAGAATTTAGAAACCAGGTCAGGGTTTAGCAGAATCAGAATCAGAATAATTGTTATCGTACCGAAGCACAACTGCGGAAAAAGCTTACTAAACTACCTCCAAAGAAAGACAGAAAATATTTATATATATATATATATTTTTTTTACCGTGAGCTTTATTTAATTTTCCATTCCCACTTTATGCAAATATGGAATACACAATTCAGAAATATTCAGTTAGTCTCCCATTTTAAAGCTGTTTATGTCTGTCTTTGGAAAAAATAAACTTAAATGAAATCTTAGTTCCTACATTTTGCCAGAATATGACCAGATTTTATTCAGTAGGCATGTATAAAACTTGAGAAGCTATGTTTGAAAAAAAAAAAATTCAATGGTTTTTACAGCTTAAAAGTTTTTTTTTTTATTTAGTGGGATGACGAGCAAAAGAGATATTTGACGGTAAAGGTTGCTGAATATGCCATAATGTCTGAGAAACTGTCAAACTCTTGATTTTCAGCTTTATAGTTAGTTATATCTAACTTCCGAATTTTTTTAGGATATTTTGTTTGTATTTCCTTTTAATTCATGTAAAGCACTTTGAATTGCCTTGTTGCTGAAAATGTACTGTATAAATAAAATCACCTTACCTTACCTAGAAGTTTGTAGATTAATTAATATCTCTTTTCATTTTTAAAAAATTAGGAGACTGATTAATACATATAATTTAACATCGCTTCATATTGATGTACCATACAACTTATGACCAAAACCATAGTGAAAGATTACAATAAACTCAGAATAAAACAAAATTTAAAAAATAGGGAAAGTTTAAATCTTTTGCATGGGATTCCCACTGGCTAACTTTGTTGTGACACTCCTTCCCACAAATGAGAGATTAATGGGCAGTAACCAAACTAGCAGACATGGTAATTGAGGTCCTTAGTCAGAGACCCATCAGACGCAGTGAAGTCAGCAGCACTTGAACTGTGTGATGTTGGTGGGGCTCAGGGGGGGCAGATGAGATGACGTGGCTGCGTAGCGCATCACAATGACATGACTGGAGATTGATGGGTCGCTAACTCTGCACGACAGCATTTCAAGCCGCTGCATTTTGAAAGTTTCCCCCCGAACTTTGAAGAACCTCGAGGCAGACATTCCTGATGAAACGTAAGGATTGTTTGTTGTGTGTCTGTGTCGATCGTGGCCGGCGACACAAGCGGTTGCCGGCTTGTTATGGCCTCATCATGTTTCATTACAGCAGCTGTAGAGGCAAAACAGCCGGGCCTCATGTTACAGCGTTTGGCGCGCTGATACCCCCGATGTAACAAAGCACACTTTAGATCAGAAACTATAAAGGCCAACATTTGATTAGGATGACTTGACTTTTTGTGTCAAGGTGGGGCATTCATCCGTCAGAGCCAGCGCCTGCTGTGATTGGGTTGCACCCTCTGGGACGTTGCTGCTCTGGGCCTATCAATTGTCCTCAGACTGTTCCCATAGTAACCCATCTGGATTCCTGGATGCTTTGGGCATCTTGTGACGTTCTCTTCAGCGCTTCATAACCTGTAAATGTTCTCATGTAGTGTTTTGTGTAGCCTTGCAGGCATATCTATATCCCTAGGACTTGTTTCTTTCTTTGGTCACATAAAACTTTATTGTATTTTACAGAGATTTTAAGTGACAGATCCGAACAAAGTAGTATGTGGAAAAAGTTGAACTGGTCACAAACCGCAAACATGATTCCTTGCTGCTTTCTTTCATCATTCGCCTTCGTCTTGTTCAGTTCAATTAAGTTTGTTGATAAAGCTGAATTTAACAATAAATGTCCTGAAGAGCCACATTACCGATCCCTCTAATCGGCAATGTACAATACAGTAATTAAATGCTTTAAAACTTAGTTCCTGATGGCAGCTGGTAAAAACTTATCTGTGAAAAGAAGAACAGCTGGTTGGATCAAACTGTAGACTCTCTTTTAACAGGAAGAAACTTCCTCCCCACAGTTCAGTACAGTACACCGGACTCTGTGGAGGAATGGGAGGAATAATCTCTGTCAGTTATGTAATCTCGGAGAGACAGGGCTACAAACCATGTGATGAATAATAAATTACGTAGCTCCTTTCCTGGATTAGATCACGACAAAGTTAAACGTGACGTGTAAACAAATAACGGTTGCCCTGTCAACAGATTCTGTCACGTCACTTTCAGATCAAGGATTGGATCGAAAAATGTCTCCACAGCATGATGCTGCCCCCTTTTTTGGATGAGGAAATATTTTTGCTTTGTTCGATGTTCAAAGCCTGGGATATTGCTTTATAATCTAACTTTTCTCTAAACCCCTCCACAACTTATCTCTGACTTGAAGTTTGTTTTCCTTTCTCTTCATGGTGCCGTTTGTTCATAAATGTCCTCTTGAAAACCTAATTCTGATAACGGAGCATCTGAAGGAAATTGGACATGCCGGACTCAACATCGAGGAAGCAAATTAAACGGGACTGAAGTCAAATGAGCAAATTTTCTTTCTTTCTCATTTGCAAATCGCTTTAAAACTTTGAGTCGGCCTATCACTTAAAATACCACTGAAATGCACCGACGTTTGTCATTGGGAAAGGGGGGGGGAAAAAAAGGCACGAATACACGGCACGCTCCTTTACTGAGCCCCACATGAGATGCTTGAGCTTCTGGAAGAACCTGCGCTGCTCTGTTTGAGCATGTTAAAAGTTAGGCATGACCAACATGTTTTCTGTCTCATTTTGTTTAAAAGAAATATAAGGCAATTAAAATTAATTACCTGAATGAAAGTGTAATAGTTCCTGGCGTGACTCCCCAGTGATTATTCTTTGTTTAGGCACATCTGCAGGAGTCCTCTGGTATGGCTCATCGCTTAAGACATGACTCTTTTTTTTTTTTTTTTTTTTTGGTTGTTGTCCATTACAAGTGAAAAAGCAACACACATGGTTGTTGCTGAAACACCAGCTCGAGGAACAAAACCACAAATTAACTAGGTTGATTTTGCATAAAGGGGACTTTTCTCAAAGCGAGGAAACAGGTTGTTGTGTTTTATTAGTCAGATCTGGATTTTGTCCATGCTAACAAGTGGGAAATATAAAAATTAAATAAATAAATATCAGTAGCAACGGTATCCGTGCTCTGGAGTGGGACTCCCCCTCCCGATGTAACAAAAAAGAAAAATAAACAGGAACTCTTAGTATAAACTTTATTAATAACCTTACTGAAACTGGAGGCGGTGTTCCCCCTGGCTGCTGCTACTGCTGCGGCAGGATTTTATGGATGCTGCTGTGCTTTGCTTCCACATTCCAGGGAACTGATAAGGGTTGGCATGAGTATTGATTAAATGATTTTAAGTACCCGGAGAGAACACAAAAACGCAGAAACATTCAGGCTGGGATTCAAACCCATGGTCGTCTTGCTGCAAGGCAACAGTGCTACAAGCTGCAACACCGAGAAGCCCAAGATGAATATTAACAGCAAAACAGTAAGAGGATTCACTTTACAGAAACGTGCTTGTCAACACAAACGTTCACAGCTGAAGGCTTTTCAGAGTGCTGCGTCCGACACGTTAATGAAAAGCTGAGCGTAAGACAAAAACTGTGGTAGAAAAAAAAAAAAAAAAAGATTCAGAAGCAACGCGAACAACCGCAGCATTGACAGGGTTGTAAAGGAATGCTCATTCAAGAGTTTGGAGGAGATTCAAAAGGTGTGGACCTCACACAGATGTTTCCAGGACGTGGAGTACAACTGTCACATTCCTTGTGTTCAATCATTCCCGAAACAGAAACAGTGTCAGGAGCATCTTACCTGGGCTATTATACTTTGATCCCAGGGTTTGGGGAAAGAGTAGAGAGGCACAAACTCCAACTAACCGAAGTTTTACAGAGACGTTTCCACTGTCAGCGATAATTTGGGGTGTCGTGTCAACCGTGTTTTATAAAGTCCACAATCAATCTACCAAAAATTTTTAGACTCTTAATTAACCCTATACTTCTGCTATAGAAAAAAAAAAAAAACTTTCTTCTTTTTGAAAAGCTACATTTTTGGGTTTTATGAGCTGTAAGCAGTAATTATTGAAACAGAAATATGTCTGATTTGGAGTTGCTTAAAAGCACTTTTTGAAAAATGTTTAATTTTTACTTTATTTTTGCACATTTCGAATTTGAAAAATAAAAATGTCAACAATATTATTGACAAAAATGTGAAAAAAAAAATTTCTTTATTGGTCATTCATTTCAGTGTGGACTGGCCTTTTGGAATCTATGATTTTGATAAAAGATCGACAAAAGGAAACAGGTTGCTTATTGTGTGTTGGCGGAGGAAAACACGGAGAACCATGGCAATTAACAGAGGGCAATAGAAGAAGCCACTCGATAGACCATGAAGCGCTTAAATACCAAGGAAGAGGTAAAAGTAGCAGATGGAGCAAAAGGGAAAGACCTATAGCTAACAAAGGAACACCAGTCCAAAGAAACCTTTGTATTTATTTAATCAAAATATGCAAATGGAAAGAACTAGCCCAAAGCAATAAACTAAAGGCATAATGTCAGTAAGAAACCAACCAAAACATTTCAGCACAAACACCTCATTCCAATTGTCAAGCATGATGGCGGAGGAGCGATGATTTGGGACTGTTTTGCAGCCACAAGACCTAAACCCCTTGCAGCCATTGGTCGACCACGAATCCTCTGTATGCCAAAGATTAAAATGTGCGGCCATTTTTCCAGACTTTCATGTCATGCCAGCAATGAGGCAATGTTGTGTAAATAAATTCTCCACAAACAGTAAGACAAGGATAAAGTCGCACAGAAAATTATTAGTTCAAGATAATATTGCTAAAGATGTTTATAAATCAATCACTGGGTGTGCCCGCTGGGATTTATTTCCCGCTTTAACTTTATTTGATCAGTATAATCTCAGTATAATCTGTCGAATGCCTTTGTACACTTGGGGTTAGATTTGAATCATTTTAGAACCTGGGAAGGAGCAGACGACTGTTTTATGTCGTGACATGTAAAGACTTAGTACTAAAAGGGGGTGTAGTTTGTTTTAACCATGACTGTGTTTAGTGAACGCACCATAATTTTAAGTTTTTATTAGATGACAACAAAAACATGCAGTTGCTATTATTATTATTATTATTATTATTATTATCATCATCATCAATCCTTAGAAAATGAATGATCTTTGATCTCCTTTTGATTAAAGACAATTAGCTATCCTTTTCTTTTGCCAAATGGGAAGAGATGAGGTGCTGAAAAAGTTTTAACTCTAAGCAAAGCCAGCTTTTAGACTAAAGCTGGGATAAGTTTGAGAGTATTTGTTGGGTTTGGACCCTTTTCCCTCCATGCAAACAGCATTGTCAATATCAGATGCATAAATGTGTACAACAGGAGCACTTGTTTGTCACCAGAAGGCGTTTTCTGGTGTGGGACGAGGTTATTTGCAGGGTTATGGATGTGAAGGCCTGACGTCTAGAAAACTCCTCTCTTCGCCCTGCATTGGTTTACAGAATCAGATACCTTTATTCACATTCATTACAAGGAAAACTCAATCAGCATATTTACTATACTTGAGAATATACCGACTACATAATCCTTTTTATTGATAAGAATTAAATTGTCCCACTAGGAACTTTGCCCATGTTTTTTTGTGTGAACAGGTTTTCATTAAAGATCTCATGAATTTGGTCATCTTGTCCTCCGCAGAGGACAAAGAGCCAAGTACTTCAACTGTTGTTGAAGTACTTGGAAAAGTAAGTTGGATGTGGGGGATGAGACGCCGAAGGCTCTGGAATCATTGTTGGGTTGTTGCAGGTTATGCACCTCTTCAGTATTGCACGGGTCACTGGGACAACATCTGTAGAGTTGCAGACCAAGAGTTTGGTTGTCCATTGTGTCTCTAGAGAGGCTTCAAACCATGTCCAGCGAGGCGTTTTGTGGAAGATGCTCAAGGCTTTTTCCGGTTCTTGTGAGCACAAAGCAAGAGTTGGATCCACATTCTCAACTTTACAATCGAGCTTTCGCCGAGTGCGGGTTGGATTCTCCGCTGCCCTTGTGTCCGATCCTGTTAGCTCTGCTCATGGACAGGACCTCAAGGTGTAGTCATGGAGGGGCGGGTTTGGGAACCTCAGAATTTGCCGGCATCTTTAAGTCATGACCTCTTTTGCAGTCAAATTCCTTTATGTGTGAGTTCAGGTTGAAATTAGGTGGCTATGGCCTCCAGGAGCAAAGCATTCCAATGTTTTTACCGGAAATACATAACCAGAGCCCAATAAACTGCTCTGGCTTTTTTTATTTATTTGTTTGTTGTACAGATTGTTCTGTAAATTCATTCCATACGGGGCCAATGAGGGCAGGAAATAGGTTGATTCCAGAGAGCAGTAACAGCCCACGTTAACTCCCAACATAAGTTTGATGTAGGGCAACGCTGATGAAAAGTGAGACCCATATGGGTCCTACATGTGTTGTCAAATTTGTACTGATTCTCATAATGTCAATTTAAGTCCAAGCCAAGACCCACATAGGGGTTTCAGCTGTTTTTTTTTGTTTTTTTTTTTATTTCAACACGAGTTATATTATCCAACCTAAGTGGGCTCCACACAAGAAACCTTTTGTAACCCCCAGGCTTCACTAAATACAAATCCAGGCAAAATGCATACAATGGAGGGTGCCGGGCGCATTTCTTTTTGTCCAGGTCCAGAAAATCCTTTCATATTCAGCACAACCATATTATCCCACTCATTCATTTTCTGGGAAAGTCACCAAAAAAACAAAAAAAAATCCAAGACTGTTCTTGTTCTGTAGCTGTCTTTTAAAGATCCCCCCCCCCCCCCCGCCTCCTCTTCCCTCATCTCTCGCTGTGTGACACAGGTCCCTGGCTCTGGGGCAGCAGTACTCGTCTCTGGGCTCCCAACCCCTCCTGTGTGGCTCCATCCCTGGCTTGGTGGCCAAGCAGCTTCGCTTCTGTCGTAACTACATCGAGATCATGCCCAGTGTTGCTGAGGGCGTCAAACTGGGCATCCAGGAATGTCAGCACCAGTTCAGAGGCCGCCGGTGGAACTGCACCACCATAAAGGACAACCTGGCCATCTTCGGACCAGTGCTGGATAAAGGTAGATCCTTGATACCAATTGTTTTCATAGACCCAGTGTGTAAGACTTTTATCCATTAGGTCATGTAACAAACACAAGTTTTGATGCATGTTATTGGTTTTCTTTTGTGTGTGTGTGTGTGTGTGTGTGTGTGTGTGTGTGTGTGTGTGGCAAAGAAAGTTGCACATTTTTACTTGGATGAAGGATAATAATAAAAGTTGTGAAAATATCTTCAAACACTAAAAAAAGTGAAAAGACTCCAAGACTAGGGTGCATTTGTATCCAGTCCCTTTTACTTTCATAAATAAGCCTCAGTCCACATTCTCCACCTCTGTACAACTAAATTCGAGTACAAACCCAACTGTTCGGCGAAGGCCTCAGAGGTTTAGCAGAGAAAAAACAATATCAAGGGCTGTACTATTGCTAAACATTGCAATAATTATATTATTAACAATTAAGCAGTGTTTTGAAATTGAGAATTTTCAGAAATATTGATAAGGATAACTGCAATTCGATATTGCCCAACTGTAATGAAGAATAAAGAACGCAGCAGACAGATCAGGGATACAGATTTGGAGACGTTTACAGCAGAAAGATGGTAGAAGAATACCCCCAAAAGGAGATGCACATGTAATTCAAGTTAAAGTTGGACCTAGAATGTTCTGACGCAGAGGTCTGAATATAAATACAAACTATAATTTTTAGATATTGTTTGTTAAAAGAAAAAGAACACTGAAGTTTGTGGGTGTAACCTGACGAAATGTGAAAACCTCATAAAAAAAACAACAACAAAAAAAACATTTCAAGGCAATATATTTCGACTCTATTCAGACAGATATTGAATTGACAGAATGGCAGATGGGTACAATAAGTGCAGTTGACACGCTGTAAAAAAAATATAAACATCAGGTGCTTTTCCCTAACAGAACTACTGATATGGAGTATCCTTTACACAGGAAACAATAGAACCATGTCTTCTGCTCAAAACCCGGATTTTAAAGGTAGACGTTTCTGCATTGTGACTAAGCCTGCTGATTGGAAATGAATTAGCTTGTGTGTCAGAGGAGAGGGAAACCGGGCAGGAATGGGCAGTGTGAGCAGTCCAAGCTCCCCAGTCAAATAAAAGGGATAGGGGAGGCCAAATGAGATTACAGGCAACAGAAAAGGGCCTAGGGGCTCCGCTCAACCCCTACTGTGCATGAAGACCGGTCCGCTCCCCACACAGTCCAGCTCCCACGGACACCCCATTCACACGCCCTTTTGACTCTGTCACGAAAACAGCCTGAAAGGGGATCTCTCCAAATCTAGACCGGACGATCTTTGGGATGAAGAAGCGAAGGAAGTAGCAAAGGAAAGACCATGAGTGAGTCTCTTTAGGAGTAAGGAAAAGAGAAGGGAGTTCTGTAGACGTCCAACCTGTCGCCACCTTCAGGTGCACATTGGCGCTGCTGTTTGGTGAATGCCTAGGGAACCTGGGGTATAGATGCGGGGGGAGAGGGGTGTATGCCATTTCAGCTCAGAGTGGAGGTGGAAATGGGTAGTTGGAGGGAGCGGAGGGGGAGTTAAGGGAATGCCAGCTCTGGGCAGAGCGGGGCTGTGGGGGCGCTAGTCGCTGGGTCCTTTGTGCAGATAATACAGTGTGACACAAGGGAAACAAAGGCGGATTGATGGGCCCAGCAGGTAGCAGGAGCAGTGCTGGCCTTGGTTGACAGCCAGAGATCCAGGGGCCCAGGGCTCATGGGGGCCTGTTTTCAGGGTCTGACTGGTCCTGGCAGGGCAAGAAAAGGAAGCCCAACCTGCAGACTGCAAAGTGCGCTAAAGTCTCGAGTCATCCCTTACTCCTACAAAATTTACTTCCAATAGCACAGGCTGTTGTTACACAGGTCTTGATCAATAGAGAACCCTGCAGAAGTATGTATTTTTAAGTCGTGCCAGAAAATCTTAATTAGATTTGGGTCTGGACCTCGACTGGGTTATTTTAACAGATAAACACGCTTTGATCTGAACGATCCCGTTGTAGCTCTGGCTTGTGCGTTTGGGGCTGTGATCTCGCTGGAAGTTGAATGTCTGCAGCAGGAATCTTCCAGAACGGCCCCGCAATTGGCTAAATTACGTTTCCCCATCACCTCTGATTAGGCGTTCTCTCTCTGCTGAACATTATGCATCCCCACAGCATGCTGCTGCCACCACAGAGATAGTAACGTGATCTGGGTGCTCCAGGAGATGTTCAAAGGTTGAGATTTTCTTTTAGAACCCAACCTTGTTTTAAACTTTTCCACATCTTTTCTCCCCGACTTGTGTTCCTTTGTCTTCGCGATGCTCTTTGAAAGCCTTTACAATATACTGCCAGATTTACGACTGAGAACAAATTCGACTTAGTGGGCTGCAAACAGTGCAAACATGGCTGCCATCGTTAGGTATGAAACCAGAATAAATAAAGCAGACGACTTTCAAAGAAAATCCTCGAAAGGCTTGCAGGAAGGCTGGAGAACTGCTGGTCAAGACCGCTTTGTCTTTCTGTGCGCCACAGAAATGGTTGAGAAGACAATAAAGATCTTACTTGACTTGGCTCGACTTTGAACTCCATCTTTGCTGCGACTTTGCTTGGAGACATGTTGAGCATTAGTGAGGCTTGTAAAAGTGCCCCTATTGGGTTTTCTCTAAAGTTGAGTCACGGAGGAATTCCTGGCTTTAGATGCAGCTGAGTTTCATTCTCTGTTCATGTCAATGCAAAAAAAAAAAAAAAAAAAAAAGAATATTAAGATCTGCCCTAGCCCCTGTATTGGAGAGATCAGGCCACCAAGCGCTCCTGACAAGTCAGCTATATGACACACCGTCATGCTTGAGTGAGTCTACAGCAGAGCTAGTAAGGTGTAATGGCTGAGCCGTGCTAAGTGTGCTGTGATTGTGAAACAATGGTATCTGGTTACATAATAAGCTGTTGCCTTGAAAGGAGGCGTAACTCCATCCCTTCGGCGTCAGTAAGAAACGGGCCGACGCTCTGCTCGGTTTCACCTGAGGCCCCTGGGCTCTCTGAGCTGGGACGGGAGCGGAGGAGGAGCAGGGGGTGACAACATTCCTGAAACACTATCCAGATGCACAGCAGCACACCTCGGGGATGACAGGAGGTCACTGAGCTCCCACTCGATGCCGGGGCCTACCTGACACCACAAAGGGGCAGGGATTCATCCTTGTTGCCGCTGATATAAACAAAATTGTAAACAAAAACTGTAAAAAAAAAAAAAAAAAAAAAAAAAAAAAAAAAAAGGGGGGTTTTTTTTTGGCCTTTTTTTTTTTTTTTTTTTTTTTTTTTCTTTTAAAAAAA